>NW_026992654.1:0-41624 GCF_028769735.1 Zonotrichia leucophrys gambelii
GGTTCACCTTGGAAGTACCTGGGATGGAAGATGACTAAGACGACAATAACCCCCCAAAAAATTAGGATCTGAACCAGAGTCAGCAACCTACAAGAGGTACAACAACTTCTAGGAGAAATCAACTGGGTCAGACCGATGTTGGGAATCACCAATGATGAACTGAGTCCACTCTTCAATTTCCTGAGAGGAAGTTGCAACCTTACTTCGCCAAGAACTTTAACCCCTGAAGCTCATGCTGCTCTCGACAAGATCACAGAAGCTTTTCAAAAAAGACAAGCTCATCGCTGCGTTCCTGAAAACCCCTTTCTTGCAATTTCAGGAGAGAAGATGCAGCTTTGTGGTCTCATTTTCCAGTGGGACGCCACAGAACAAGATCCTTTGTTAATAATGGAATGGGTCTTTCCTCCCTACAGGTTTCCAAAGACCATTTTCACAGTTCTAGAAATGATTGCATACATTATAATTAAAGCTAGAACCAGATTGTTAACTTTGGCAGGTCAGGAATTTTCAGTTATCTATTTGCCATTGAAAAAAGATTACTTCAATTGGGCAATGCAAATTCTGATGATTTACAATATGCATTTTTGGGTTTCCCAGGTGTTTGTTCCATGCACTATCCAGCTCACAAGCTACTGCAAGCAAAATTGAGTTTCAGAGAAAAACCTAAATTAAGTGAAGAACCTTTAAATGCTGTGACTCTCTTCACTGATGGCTCTGGCAAAAGCCACAAGTCTGTTGTAACTTGGCTTAATCAAAAAACTAATGTTTGGGAATCTGATATTCAAGCAGTAGAGGGATCCCCTCAAATTGTTGAGCTTGCTGCAGCAGTTCAAGCATTTCAGCTTTTTCCTCAGCCTTTTAATTTGGTCACAGATTCTGCTTATGTTGCTAATTTAGTTAGGAGAATAGAAGGTTCAATTTTAAAGGATGTTAGCAATGAGACTTTACATGGTTGGCTTTCATGTCTTTTTACAACTTTGCAATATAGAACTAATCCATATTTTGTTTCTCATATTAGGGCGCATTCTTCACTTCCTGGATTTTTAGTGGAAGGAAACGCAAGAGCGGATAAGCTGACAATGGTAATTTCTAACACGTTGACAAACATTTATGAACAAACAAAATTGAGTCATGCCTTTTTCCACCAAAATGGCCAAGCACTGATGAGAATGTTCCAAATTACTAAAAGTCAAGCTAAAGCTATCATTCATACTTGCCCTGACTGTCAATTGGTACAACTTCCTGTTTCTACAGGAGCAATCAACCCCCGAGGCTTACAAAGCCTACAGTTGTGGCAAACAGATGTTACTAAATATCCTTCTTTTGGTAAATTTAAAAATATTCATGTTTCCGTAGACACGTTCTCTGGTGCAGTTTTTGCTTCCCTTCACACAGGTGAAACCGGCAATCATGCCTGTCATCATTTCCTGCAAGCTTTTGCTTCATTGGGTGTACCCCAAGAAGTAAAAACTGACAACGGTCCCGCATATATATCTCAAAAATTAGCCACATTTTTAAATGAATGGGGTGTTCGACACATTTTTGGCATTCCCCATTCTCCCACAAGCCAAGCAATCATTGAAAGTACACATCAAACCCTAAAACGCATATTAGATCAACAGAGAGGGGGAACAGAGATCACCCCACAGATGAGACTGAACAAGGCTCTGTATGTTTTTAATTTTCTAAACAGTTCAAGTACGGAACCAGATCCACCAATTTTTAGGCACTTTTCAAATAACACACAAGCAAAACTGAAAGAACATCCTCCTGTTCTAATTAGAAACCCTGACTCTGGACAGATGGAACGTCTGTTTCAATTAGTAACGTGGGGCAAAGGGTACGCTTCTGTCTCCACAGGTGCTGGAATCAAGTGGGTTCCTGCCAAAGACGTCAAACCATATCGCACTTCAGAACTTGCAGTCGAGCCCAGAACTGAGGAAGCAAGTACGCAGACGTGAACCGAATCGAAGGATCCTGGGTCTTGCCTGACGCCTCTTGTGCCTGACGTTCTTTATGCTTCGGTGGAACCCATGAATTCTGATTTTGTGTCAATGTTGTTTATGAGTATGGTAATTGAATGCTGAATGTTTAACAGAGCTAATTTTTGGCAAAAACTTAGGTTATTGTTTTTGTGTAGAAAGAATTCTGCCAAGACTTAGTTCATGAAAGAGATGGGGGAAATTCAAATAGTATACTTGTTTTTCTTGATTTTAATTGTTTTTTGTCGTGCAGATTTGCCTGTGGATCAACCGAAAACGAATGTTTGTGTGACCTTAGCCTAGGCTGCCGGATCGAATACTTTATGTCTGTCTAATTCGGAACCAGAAAAGCCTTTTTCAACCTGTTTGATTGGTGTGCCAGTGAAAGAGTTGCCTTTGGTCAAAAAACAATCCAATGGTAGGTCAGGTGGAATTGACAATGGAAACAGTCCCTCCTTCAATTGGAACATGTGGTCCAAAAAACTTCTCAGGGCAGCATCTGATCCTCAAGAATTGGAAATCCTTGGTTCTTTGACCATGGATTTTTGTTTTACTTTTATGACTCGTGCCTGGTGAAAAGGTGACCCCCCAAAGTTTAGTGTTATTCCTCATTATTTTGCATATAAAAATTTGAGTTTTTGGTGTAATGTTTCAAACAGTTGGGATGTATTTCTGGAGAGGGATCAATATCCACGGCAATTGCCGAAAGGGTATTGGTTCATTTGCGGAGACAGGGCTTGGCAAGGCATTCCAGCTCACCTTGAAGGTGGCCCTTGTAGCATTGGTATGCTCACCATAATTGCCCCCCTGCCAAAGCAGTAATGAAAAAGAAACAAAGGAGAACGAGAGCTGTCCCTCATTATGATGAGAACTGTCAGAGTGATTTTATGCCTTGGAATGCCACCAGAAGGGTTTCAGCAAGTATATTTTTACCCCAATTGGCATCAGCAGTGGCATTGAGACAATTAGATAGAGTTGGATGTTGGCTGAGCAAACAAGCTAATGCCACATCCTCTGCAAACAGTGATATGTTGACCGATGTTGATAGTATTAGACATGCTACTCTTCAAAACAGAGCAGCCATTGATTTTCTTTTACTGACACAAGGGCACAGTTGTGAGGAATTTGAAGGATTGTGTTGTATGAATTTGTCTGACCATTCTGAATCCATTCACAAATGCATTCAAAAATTGAAAGATCTGACAGCCCAAATTAAAGAAGACGGAGATTCCTGGTTGGATTATTTGTTTCAAAAATGGAGCTTTGCACCTTGGCCAGGTGTTCTAATACTGATATTTATAGTGGTACCTTGTATACTTTGTTGTGTTTGGCGAATTATTGGAATATGTATCCCAATATAACCAGTTAGATGGTGCCCAGGCCAGTTCTGACCTTCGCTGCTTGGCCAGAGGCAGCACTGTGGTGTTTAACCCCAGAGATACCTTGGCTGGCGGCAGAGTGCAGCAGAGCACAAGACAGGACTCCGTTTACCTCAGGGGAGAGCTTCTGGCGATGGTGGAGAGAAAGGGAGTCGATTCTGCTAGAAGGTAGCCAGATGTTTATTCCATGAGCACAGATATGTCTGCACTGGGCCACTGCTGGTAACAGAATGGAGGCCGCATGGTCTCATTCACATTTTAAGCTCAGGACAGGGGAAGGGGAGGGGACAGGTGAGTCACCAACCAGGTGAAGGGGCAGGGTCTCAAGGTACTAGGGACACCTATCACACGACGCCTTGCTGGTATGTTAGCCTGATTGACAGGGCACACTCAGCGAGGGGCGAGGGGGAAGGGAGAAGGTAAAACAGGATATTGCAACACACCACAACAGCGAATGATGAACAAAACAGTCCGAGAAGATTTTTGTCGACGGAAGGAGACCAGGACATCAACTGATCATCACAGGCCCAATTTTATTGATCAGTACGGCAGGTTAAATACAGTTCATAATGAGCTTCATACATATTGCAAAAGTTGAGCTCGGGATTGGTTAGTTACATATCAGCAACTACACCTACTTCTGCATTCCTATGGTTCTACTTTTGATACTTTCTACATATTCTCAGGATATATTCAGGAATAATCTCTACTCCCTATCCTCATGTTGCAGCAAGGTCACTGATTGCTAATTGCTGACATCTCCTTTCAGCTTGCTGACTGCTGACTTCCCTCTCTCAGCTTAACCAGCGGCATTATGTCAGTATGGCCTTTCTCAGCTAACCAACTATTAATAAAACTCTCCACATTTCCCCCGTTTTCTTCTTGAGCAAGGAGATTAGTTTGCCAGGTTTTTACTATTGTACGGCTGACCATGTTTTGAATACAATTAAAGATACAAGGCAAAATAAGCAAAAACAGTAAAATTACACCCAGCAGTCCTATAGCATAGATCACAAGGTTCGTCAGCCATGGCCCAAGTCCTAAGCTTTTAAGCCATTCGTCAACTCCTAAACCTTCTTCTTCCTTGAGATTGTGAAGTCTCTGTTGCAGTTCTTTTATCTTAGTGTGAATGGACACCGAATGATCAGACAGATCATTCCTTCAAACTCTTCACATCCATGTCCTTGTGCTAAGAGCAAAAAATCTACGGCAGCTCTATTTTGCAAAACAGCATGGTTAACACTCTGCACATCTGCGGTTAGCATGTCTAGAATTTGTGATGTCTTGTTCAGCTCATCCTTTGCCCAGCACCCTAATTGCTTTGCTACATTCATAGCCTTATTGGCAGATCCTCCCGGCAAGATAGTTGAAACAACCACTTGTTTGAATGTGCCCCAAAACTGTGGATCTCCTATCCAGCTGCAGTCTAAGTCATGTATGCTACGTCTCTTTCTGTTTGAATTTTGACTCAGCTGCATTAGCAAGGACACATTAGGGTGAAACAATGACAATTTTCCCAAATAACAGGGTCCACCCTGTGGTCTAGCTGGTATACCATTCCATGCCCTGTCTCCACAAATTAAAAATATTCCTGTGGGTAATTTCGTTGGTGCCGTGATTTTTGTGCTGTTACATTTACTGTAATGCTGCGGAGAGATTCCACTCACATTCAGGAATGAATCTAGGGTGGCCCATGTTTCTTTCGGTCGGTTTGAAAATTCGAAGCTAAACCATCCACCAGCTGTAGTGTTAGACAATCTGGCGTTTGTACTGCCAAAAAGATCCAATTCCTCAGGAGGAGAATGCAAAGAGGTGTTGAGTGATTGGATCAGTAAACATTGACGATAGCCATCACTCTGACCTGCAGTATATCCTTGTTGCACTCGCAATTTGATGTTTGACATGTTAGTCATACACAAGGTTCGATTTTTTATCAAACTGCAAACTTCTCCAGGAGACCACACCGGAAGTCCCACCATGCATGTTCGAAACGGGTTAGTGACTCCTCCAAGACTAAGACAAAGCGATGATTGGTTAATTTGATTAGCAAGCGTCACCCATAAATTTTCTCTTGGCTGACTAAAACGTGTTATTCCTACTGCTTCACTTGCTACAACATTGAGCAATATAACAAGAACAAACCTCATTTTTCCTTCTGCTTGCTTTGTTTTTCCTTTCTTCGCTGTCTTTTCCCTGGTTTGCTAGATTGTCTATTGTGAGGCTGAATCAATTTTTGAATACACTGATCTAATTCTAAATCAGCATCTTTGATTACAGGTATAGCGTAAGATAAGTTTGAAGGCAAATCAGCTTTACAGCGAGCTGCTATGATGCGTGAGGCTTTATTAATTTCAAATATTCTAAGTGTTCCCTGCAACTTCCACCTAAGATATGCTATAATTACTTGTTCTGCACTCTCAAAAAGCTGTAATCCTGTCCGTCCTGGCAGGCCAGTACTTTGTTCAAGAGCTCTAACCCAGATAAAATTTCGAAGCCACTTTCCAAAACAAAATGTACACCATAAATATCCTATTGACCTTTGTGAATACCAATAAACCTGATTACAATCTGCACAATGCAAAGCTACCCATGCATAGCACTT
The DNA here is from genome assembly GCF_028769735.1 of Zonotrichia leucophrys gambelii. Classification (NCBI taxonomy): domain Eukaryota; kingdom Metazoa; phylum Chordata; class Aves; order Passeriformes; family Passerellidae; genus Zonotrichia; species Zonotrichia leucophrys. The sequence goes on from NW_026992654.1 coordinate 5,964, forward strand.
ATCATTATCCCTTTTGCAAACATAACAAGGAAGTGAATGTAAGTAAGAACCAGTATAAAAGTCTGTCTCTTCAATCCAATGCAACCAATTTAATGGTGGTGATTGCAAAGCCTCTTTAGCTTTTTTACTATATGAGGCTAATAGCTCAAGGTCTTTCTTTAACGCAAGACGTATTTTATTTCGTAATCGTAGTTCTTGTTCGTTATCTTCCTCAACAACTATATCCTCCCGAGGGTCCCACAACTGTAAAAGTGTCCTAATCATGGAAAATTAATTAGCAATCACCAATAGCCTTATTTAAACGAGGTCGTTCCCTTTTTTGCCTTCCTTTTCTTATTTGTCTTCAATCTTGCTGCTCCTACTTTTACTGGTCCTGCCACTTGCAAACTCAATTTCTGCAATTCTTCAATGCAGCAGTGTAGTGCCCTTTCAGGATTTCCCTTAAAGGGCCCTACAATTGAGCGCTGTGTTAAAGGTACTACTTTCCTACACCTTACAGAGACTATGCGTGATTTACTTTGAACCTTAATTCTATTCACGACATATTGTACTTCCCATCGATAATAAGCAAGAATTTTCTGTTCAGGAGACTCATAAAGACTTGGAGCTATATACGCATTTTGCCCTGTTTGTCTCCTTAATTCATCTTGCCAACTTTTACCCCATCGGTGCTCGTGTTCACAAGTGTGACACCACAAATCCCACAATAATGATTGTTCTAACCAACAAGTTCTATCACAACCCCCACAAAGTGGGGCTATCCAGGCAGCACAATGTGGATCGTGACAGTCAAGGCAATGTTCCTTTGCTGGATTTGTTAAACGAAAAGTTGATAATGAGTCAATAAAACCAATCAGCTCCTGGGTTGTCCAACAGTAGTGTGTCAGTGCTCTGTCCACCGCTTTCGAGTATCCCTTCAGCTGTAGCAATAGCGGTTGTAGGACCAGAAGCAGTTTCTTCCCCAGTCGCTCCTTGTCCTCCTCCGTGAGGCGGTCCACCAAAGGCTGCATCAAAAACAGCTTTAGTCCACTTAGCAGGCACCCACAGAGGCCCTGTAGGTGAGGAAACACAAAGATACCCCCGACCCCAATATAATACTTTTGCAGGTTTTTCCCATAATCCTGTACTGGGGTTCTTATACTTAACCCAGACCTCTGTTTCCTTAGTATTTTCCTGACCTGACCTTGGATGATGTTTAATTGCAGGAGGGGTATCATCTTCCCCAAAAATACATAAATGATTAATTACATACAACACCTTAGCCAAACATGCTTGTGGATCTCTCAAATCTTGATGTTTTTCAATATATTGCTTAAGGGTACCATTTGCTCTTTCCACTATTGCCTGTCCAGTAGGGGAGTGTGGAATACCTGTCACATGCTTAACCGACCACTGATTCAAAAATTTCTGAACCCTAGCACTCACATGAGCTGGAGCATTATCCGTTTTGATACTTTTTGGAACTTCCATGACAGCGAAGCAACTTAACAGGTGTCTGATAACATGTATAGCTTTCTCTCCTGCCTGAGCCGTAGCCCATATGTAATGACTATACGTATCTATAGTGACGTGCACACATTTGACTTTACCAAATCTAGCTATATGTGTAACATCCATTTGCCATTTCTCATTTATTTCTAAACCCCGAGGATTAACTCCAATGCCTAAACCTATTCCACCATTATGATAACTGCATGTTGGACATGCTCTAACAATAGCCTTAGCTTCTGACAAACTCAATTCAAAGTGCTTTGCTAATCCTTTTGCATTTTGATGATATCTACTATGTGCTTCTCTGGCCAATGTATGCTTATCAATAGGACAAGAGTTATCAATGGGTAGGGTAACCAATTTATCTGCACGTTCATTTCCTTCTCCTAAACCTTCAGACCATTTATGGCTCCTAATATGAATCACAGAATGCGCTGCATTTCTCTCCCGTAGAGCTTTCCTTAATTGTACCAACAACTCAACAACTCATACAATCGTTTATTATTCACTTCCTTAATTGCTGCTTCCTCTATTCGTCTGACTACTACTGCAACGTACATAGAGTCTGTGACCACATTTAAAGGCTCCTGTAAGTTGGATACTGCCCATACTACTGCTAACAATTCCAAAGTTTGTAAACTATCCGCAGGGTCTGCTGTGAGGAGTTGATGTTTCCATTGTCCTTTTTCTTGCCAAGTGACAGCAGCACGCCTTGATTTCTTTCCTGCATCTGTAAAGGCTGTAATAGCTCCTTCTATAGGGCGTTCTTCTCTCAAGGGTCGAGTAATCCAGTTCCATTCTGTCATCCATTGCAAAACTTTAGGCACTAATTTGCTGGTATCTACTTTAGCAGACGATGTCAATAATGCTTCCTGTAAATCCTTCGAATTAATCAGGTACCAGCCCAAGGTTTCTTTTTCCATAGGCAATCTAATGGTAGCAGGTTCTCTACCATTCACTTCAAGAATTCTGAGACGCCCCTTTTTGATTAATGCAGCCAATTGTTCAATTTTTGAACATATTGTTTTCTTATGCTGTAATGGTGGAGACAACCATTCCAACACCCGTATCTCCCCCGTTTTCTTTTGTTGTTGAGAGAGAGCACCAAGCAGGTGGCAAGGGCTATTCCAGATAGTAAGGTCAATAGGGTGGTCGAGTTGTCGACGAGACACGTACCCCTGTTGTACACAGTTACTGATTTGCTGCAAGGCAAGACGATGCTCCTTTGTCAGGCATACAGGAGTAGTACGGTCAACACCCTTTAACAAAGGCCGTAGGGCTTCTAACAAATGATTTGGTATTCCCACAATGGGTTTCAGCCACTGTAAGTCTCCCAGCAACTTCTGTGCATCATGTAGAGTCTTCACGTCCAATTGTAATTCCAATTTTTGAGGTATCACTATTTGATCCATCAAAGTCCATCCCAAATATTTCCAGGGCCTTGTAGTTTGAATTTTCTCTGAAGCAATAAGAAGTGAATATGCAGCAAGAGTATTTTTAATAATGTCAATCTGCAAAGAGAAAAATGGTTGTTGCTGTGCTGTCCGGTTTATCTCGGCTGTTTGAGGGGCCTGGGAGGCCGGAGGTGGCCCGGAGGTGGCCCGGAGGTGGCCTTGGAGCACCCGCGTATCAAAGGACGAGAAGAGGCTTCAGTTCTTCTTTCTGGTTTTATGTTTATTAATTGTTTATCTAAAAGATGTTCTTTCAGCTCAACAGAGATCCGCACAGCAGTCAGCCATGGGCACACTGATCCGTCCCCCTGACCGCCACGTATCTTTATACCCCTTGTTACGTATACAATATTTATCATTTTTCCCCAATACCATCTATTCTTATAACTCGGTGTACTCTTAGTAATAACCAATCCAAAGGTGCCACCGTGGCCAAAGAAGATGGAGGAGAGAAGGAAGAAGAAGGAGGGTAGGACACACCCAATTCCTCCATCTTACTCCTCTAAACCCCCCTGTACATAAATCCTAAACCCTGTTTCTCACCCTCTAATTAGCTAATCTTTCCACCCTTCACCCCGGTGAGGCCCTCTTATCTTCATAAAGGTGTCATCTCCCGTGTAGGGTCAAAGTCCTGCCACCAGACACTTCTGGCAACATTCCAGGACTCCCGGGCCCCCCAAGGGTGGTCCCGGGGGCTCGGCATGCCAGGACTCAAATCCTGAGATCCCACATCTCCCCCTTCTGTTTGCACCAAGAAGACCTCTTTTATCACCCGATTCATGGCGCGCTTCAGACATACAAAAATGCACGGGACGACAATCATGAGGACTAGTAGGACTATTAAAACATAAAACCCTATCCTTAAGATTCTTCTCCAAATAGGAGAAATGTCAAAGAAATCTGCCAGCTGATCAACCCATGATCCCGTGATCTCGCCAAGCTTATTTACGCTGTCTTTTATGTTTCTAATACTTTCATGAATCGATTTTGAGTGATCTGAGAGATTCATGCAGCACATCCCTTCAAACTCTTCACACCCATGTCCATGGGCGAGCAATAGATAATCGATTGCAGCTCTGTTTTGAAGAGTCGCCTGTCTTATACCACTAACGTCTCTTAGCATGTCATCCAATGCGACAGACACAGATCGTGCATGTTTGCTCAACCAGCAACCCATGTGGTCGATCTGAGTTAAAGCCACCCCTGATGCTGTTTGAGGTGAGAAAATTGCCGTAGCAATGCTTGTTTTCTTATCCCAAGAAAATACTTCGTCATTGCAATCTGTCGCATAATTTTGGATTGATCTTTTTCCTCTGCGCCTTTTCTCTCTTAACATGTTCAAATCAGGCGACAGCATTGAAATTTCCCCAATGCTGCATGGACCTCCCGTGGCATTAGCAGGAATGCCGTGCCAAATTCTGTCCCCACAAATTAAAAACAAACCCCGTGGCAATTGCACTGGGACTTGGATTGATCTTTTGGCAGTTCTTTTTGTATATTTGCACCAAGCCGATGCATTCTTATAAAACTCATGATTGGGAGTCAAATCGATAGTTTTTGCCTTCGTGGCCTCCGGAATCTCAAACTGCATGCAGAATCCCATTGTCATGGACCCAAAAATCTCCAATTCCTGAGGTTCTGTAGAAGCCACAGGAAGTAGATGTGTCCAAGCACACCACTCTTTCACAGGATTTTCAATGACCTGTGAAATGTTAACTGCGGAATGCCCTGGAACTGGCCATTCGTCCACTGGCAATCCAACCATGCATGCAGAAAATGGTTTTCCTGGCCTCGAATGTGTCAGGCAAATACTATCTAGATTTGCTGCTTGAGCCAAAGTCTCCCATAGATTTTGCCTTGGCTGATTTACAGGTAAATCTTCTCCCTTACTTGCTGCAATGAATGAAAGAATGATGCACATAAGCATCATGACACTCATTATTACGCTTTTATACAGAAATCTCTAAAGTCCTTAGTTTCTTTTTATTTTTCTTCGGGATCGCTCTTTCCGGCCTGAGTCTCGACTTCTGTCTGAGTACTCGTCTCTTTGTTTCTCGGATCAGCGTTCTCGGGTTCTCGCGTCCGGAATGGCTTCACGTGCCGCGCCGACACCCACTTTAGACCTCGATCTGTGGAGATACAAGCAAAACCCTTGCCCCAAGTGATTAGTCTGAAAGGACCCTCTATTTGTCCTGTTTCTGGGTTCCTGATCAAAACCAAGGGGTTTTCCCTTAGCTTTGCCTGTGTGCTATTTAGAAAGTGTCTCACGATTGGTGGATTAGGTTCCGAGGATGAGCTATTTAGGAAATTCAACACATACAGTGCCTTATTTAATTTCATGTGAGGTGTTGCCTCTGGTTCACCCCTTCTCTGTCTGTCCAGAAGGGATTTCAGGGTGTGGTGTGTTCTTTCAATGATCGCTTGACCTGTGGGTGAATGTGGAATACCGAACGTGTGTCTGACACCCCATTTTTTCAGGAACTTGTCAAGCACCCTGCCTGTATACGTTGGACCGTTATCTGTTTTTATCTCCTGAGGCACACCTAATGCTGCAAATGCTTGCAGAAAATGTCGGCAAGCATGGTCTGCTGTTTCCCCTGCATGTGCTGAAGCAAAGACTGCACCTGAGAATGTATCTACAGAAACATGAACATTTTTGAGCCTCCCAAAAGATGGATATTTCGTGACATCAGCTTGCCACAACTGAAGACTTTGCAGCCCCCGCGGATTGATAGCTCCGGTGGAAGAAGGTGGCTGCACAAACTGACAGTCTGGACAAGCACTAATGATCTCCCTCGCCTGAGTCTTTGTGAGACGAAAGGACTCCATCAGCGCTTGCGCATTCTGATGAAAAAACGCATGACTTAACCTTGCTTGCTCAAAAATGTCCGGCAGTGTTTGCGAAATGGGCATTGTCAGCCTGTCCGCTCGAGCATTTCCCTCCGCTAGAAATCCCGGAAGTGTCGTGTGCGCTCTAATGTGTGTGATAAAATACTCTCTTTCCCTGCCCTCTAGCAATGCCTTCAAGCTCGTCAGATAGGAGTATAAAATCCCATTACTGATTTCTTTCAAGAGCGAACCTTCCAATCTCTTGACCACACCCGCAACATATGCGGAGTCTGTCACCAGATTGAGAGGTTGTTTGAATAACTGAAATGCTCGGACAACAGCTGCCAACTCCACAATTTGTGGAGAGCCCTGAACCTTCCTCACATCAGATTCCCAATCCCCTGTCGTTGAGTCTCTCCACGTGATCACCGACTTGTGTGTTTTCCCTGAGCCATCCGTGAACACTGTGATCCCGTCCAAAGGTTCTTCACTTATTCTTGGTTTTGTTTTATAACATATTTGCGATTGCAGTATCTTGTGTTGCGGAAAGTGGATTGTGCAAGTTCCCGGGAATGCCAGCAATGCGATTAACAGGTCTTTCGATTGTTGCATCGCCCACTCGAAATAGTCTTTTTTCAAGGGTAACCTGATGGTTGAAAATTCTCTTCCTGCCATCGTCAGCAACCTTGTTCTCGCTTTTATGATGATCTGTGCTGCCATCTCCAAGTCTGTAAGAATTGTTTTGCGGGCCTGTGTGGTAGGAAAATCCACTCTATGATTATCAAAGAGTCCTTTTGCGACTCGTCCCATTGGAAGATCAAACCATGGAACTGTGTTTTCTTCCCCAGCACTGCCAACTGAAAAGGCAACGTTGGAACAAATCGATGTGCCTGCCTTTTCTGTATTGCGTCTGTGACTTTCTCCAATTCCTTCTTTGCTTCTTGCGTGAGTGTCCTGGGAGACCGAATGTCTGTGTCTCCTCTCAAAAGATCGAGCAACGCTGGGATGTCGCTGTTTGTGATTCCCAAAACCGGCCTCATCCAGTTGATTTCTCCCAGAAGCTGTTGCAAATCATGCAAATTGCTGATCTTGGTGCTGATCTCCACCTTTTGAGGCTTTATTGTTCTTTCTGAAATTTTCCACCCTAGATATTTCCAAGGTGCAACCTCTTGAATCTTCGAAATGCTGATTTCTAGACCTGCCTTCTGCACCTCTGCGATCACACAGTCACGAGCTTCTTGCAGCTCCTGTTGTGTTGATGCTGCAATGAGCAAATCATCCATGTAATGAATGATCTTTACCTTTGGAAATTTCTTCCGTGCTGGTGCCAAAGCTCGTGCCACGTACCATTGGCAGATCGTCGGAGAATTTTTCAGGCCCTGTGGAAGAACGACCCAATGGTACCGCTGCAGAGTCGTTTCCTTGTTGATACTCGGAACTGAAAAGGCAAATCTCGGAGCGTCATCTGGATGAAGTGGGATACTGAAAAAACAATCCTTGAGGTCAATGACCACAAGCTGCCAATCTCTGGGAATCATTGAGACAGATGGAAGTCCCAATTGAAGCGGTCCCATGTCTTCTATGACGTCGTTGATCTTCCTGAGATCGTGTAGCAATCTCCATTTGCCCGATAGTTTTTTCTTGATGACAAACACTGGAGAATTCCAAGGGCTGTCTGTTGGCTTGATGTGTCCCGCCTGCAATTGTTCTCGGACCAGGTTTCTCAAAGCACTCAACTTTTTCCGCTCAAGGGGCCACTGATCCACCCAAACTGGTTTATTGGTTTTCCATGTCAGTTTCAGTGTGGGGAGTGCTGCAGTGACCCCTACTAAAAATCCACTTCGATCTTCGCACCCCATTGTGCCAAAAGGTCTCGTCCCCAGACTGTGATCGGCTTCTGGACAATGAAAGGACGAATGACCGCCGTCTTGTCTCCTGGTCCCGTGACAACGACAGAATTCTCACTTTGCAGACACAGAGATGCTCCTCCTATGCCTGAGAGAGAACCCAGTGGCGCGACCAAGCTCCAGCTGCGTGGCCAGAAAATGTATGATATCACTGTCACATCCGCCCCTGTATCGAGCATGCCTGTAATCGCTATTGTTCCGTTCCCGCACGTCAATTGGCATGTGAGCGTGGGTCGGTCTCGACCTATGTGCTTCACCCATGTTGTATGTACTTCAACATGTTCCTTCATAGGGAAACCTTCTTCGTCGAAGATTGACATGACCTCTCCAACTGCGTGCGGCGGCAGTGCAAAGGCTCTCGCAACCACAGTGTTTTCTGGTACAGTCAATGGTGGACGAAGTGCTCTTGCCAACACTGTCAATTCTGTATTTTTGTCCGCTGAGATAACTGTCGGATAGACAATGAGTCCAAGAATACTGCATTTATCTTGTCCGATTATGAGGAAATCTTGCTTCTTATATGAGTCCCCGCGGACACCTGTTGGTATTTCCGCATGATTTTCGTCTAGAAAGCAAACTAATTTTGAAGCTGCCAATGTACACTGTGCCCCTGGTGGGAGGAGGTCTGGGTCACTGTGGAATCGGCTGAGGGTTTTGCTGAGGGCGTCTGCTTGCTGCTCACTGATGATTGCCCCGTCTGCTCTTGCGACACCGCCAGTACTTGTGTCTGAGCGCGCTGGTCCGCGCTGCGCCTCGCGTTTCCCGGAAACGGTAACGGATTTCCATCCACATCTGTTCGGGAATAACATTCTTTCGCAGGATGTCTTCCTCTCCCGCACCGTGCGCAGACTGGCCTTTCCGCCTTCTGTACCGGCGCTGGCGTATGTGTTTGTGCACAGTTCCTTTTCAAGTGCCCAAGCTGTCCACATCTATAGCACTGTCCTCTTGGGGGATTGTTCTTTTTCTGCATCGTTGCAAGAACTTTGTTGATGTTCTCGTTCTGTTGATGCAGTATTTTTTCCAGCATCTTCTCCAGGGTCTTGTCCTCTGCTTGCTTTTCTGAATGTCCCTTTAGTTGATTCTCCCATTCCTCTCTCAATTCATTCTTCACAATCGCTGCGACATGCTGAGGTGTTCCCACCTTGCTGCATGCCTCCACCATCTCTGCCAAGGATGGCCGTCCTGGCATGGCGCTGATCACCCGTTGACAATCCGGGTTGGCATTGCCGAAGGCTAAGCTTTCCAAGAGAGGCCTCTTCGCTTCTTCTATCGTCACCTGTCGATCCACGGCTTGCGTGAGTCGATCGATGAACGACATAAATGGTTCTGTGGGACCTTGCTTGATGCAAGAGAACGGGACTTCTGGAGCTCCTGTTGGTGCGATTTGCATAATTGCCATCCTCGCAGCCTCCTTGATGTCACTTAATACTCTTCGTGGCAGCCTAGCTGCTTGTTCCCCTGGGTTGTCATCTGGAGGATCTCCTGCTAACTGCCCTCTGTGAGGTTTGCATTTGGCCCGCCTTGGTATCTGTTCCGTAATTCAGCGAGATATTTTCTCCACCTTTTTTCCCAGACGAGGCTTTGGGTGTCAGTGAGAATCATTGCCACAATGCTTCGAATGTCATATGGTGTGAGATCATATGTAGCGAATGTCCCTCTTAATAGCTGCTTGAAGTATTGTGAATTCAGCCCAAAAGTTTGAGCTGCCTTCCCTAAATCCTTGAGTATTTCATGACCCATCCTTTCCCACCTCGGGTTCTGTCCCTGGGCATCATATGTCACTGGCATTGTCAGATCCCCAGATCCCGGGAATAAATGCTTTTCTTTTGCCAACGCTTTTCTGATTCGCTTCCAATCCATCGTCTTCACTGGCCCCTGGAATTCTTCTTCTTCTTCAGGTTCCGTTGGAATTTGTATAAATAATGGTGCTGTGGATGTGGTTGGTTCATCACGTCTCATTCTTCGCCTTGAGGTCTTTGGCCTCGCTCCCAAATCCGAAAAGGAAGCTTGAGGATCCTGTCGATATTTCTTTTTTGTGGTGTCCGCTGAATGCAAGAAGCTCTTTGTTGCTTCTGCTGCTGACAGCATCCATATAGGAACCCCTTCTGATGCTGTGATCCTTATAATATTTTCTTCTTGTAGCTGTTCTTCATCGGAGCTTTCATCATCTTCATGAAGCCTTGAAGTCGATGGATAATCCCTTTGTTGTGTTGGCATTGCTTTCTTTAAAATGCTTTTCTTTTTATATAATGTTGGGAAAAATTGTTGCATTGTTGCAGTCTCGCCACGAGATGGCGCTGTGGCTCCGCCGATCCAATCCGGGATGGCGTGCACTTCTGTCTTCCAGCCACCAGATGGCGCTGTCACCGGCTCCCCTGGCTCTGGTGACGTAGCGTACTCTGTTGCTTCACTTCCTGCCGGTGGCCATATTGGCCGCCTCCCTGTCTCGGCCCGCGTGTTTTCGGCTTTTAATTCAACTGAAATTGGGGTTTGAACACCAGAACGCCTCTCCTGAGGGGGTGAGTCTTGGACTCCAAGGGTTTTGATCAAGGGCACCAAGTCTGGAGAAGGCGGGGGGCCCTGGGATATGAACTCCCCGGCGCGGCCCCTCCCCGCCCGGGATGTTACAGGGGGTGCGTCCCGCTCCCGCCCGGACTGCGCTCTCTGCGTCTGCGGGCTCTCCGAGCCGCTCCCTGTGTCTCCCGAACTACTTTCACTGTCTCCATCTTGTTCCACCCCTGAAATATCTCCCCTTTGGTCTGCCTCTGACTCTATGTCCTCCTCCTCCGTTCCCGTGTCTATTTCCCCTTTTGCCGGAGCAAGCAGCCTCCCTCCCGCCGGCGGCCGCGTGCGTTCCGCAATCCTGGCGGACCTTCGCATGGGCTCTGATATGACAACCGCACGCCTTCTACGTCCCCGCCTAGCAGCCTTTTGGGGCAGCATAAATTCCCCCTTTTCGCTGCCTGGGTCAGACGCCCCGGCCCCGGTCCGTGACTTTTCCGAGCCCTCGCGAACTCCGCCTGCCGCACACGCCCCCGCATCCCCGCCGGTCGGGGCTGCGGCTGCCGCTGCCCCCGGTCCCGAGTCATGCAAAGCCGCGCGAAAACACGCCTTCTCTGTTTTTTCTTCACCCGCGCTCTCCGCCTGCTCTGCCGCAGCCTGGCTTTTCCGCTCCGTTGCTGCTGCGTCGCGAGAAAGCGCGCCCCCCGGTCCCCTCTCTCCCCCCAGCTCCCTTCCCCCTTCTGTTTCCGACTCCCCCATGCTCTCCGGGGTTTTTGGACGTTTTGGGGGTTTTCTAGGGTTTCTGGGTTTTGGGACCGGGTATTTTAATAATATTTCTTGCTCTATTTTTTCAGGAGCAGTTTCCTCTTGGCCTTTTAAGGCCAGAGCTAATTTTTTCTTTCCCGGGGCTTTGCCCCCCGCCCCTTTCAGGGACGCCTCCCCCCCGGACGTCTGCTGCGTCCGGGGGTCCTGGAATTTCATTTGCATAGAAATCCCTTCCAGCATTATTCTTGCAGGAGACAGCAGCTTCAACGCTGTCTCATCTTTTTTAGTAGCTAAGAAATATAAGTGTCTATTTATTTCCTGCCAAAACCCCACTTCAAATAGCAGGCACGTTTCTGCCAGTGGGTAGTTTAGCCTTGCCCATAGTAATAATTGTTTTAATTCTTTCTTTGGAATTCCCTCTGTATACGTTTCAGTCACACCCTGTAGGGCGGACAAAATTTCCCGTTGTTCCTGGGAAAGTGTGCCTCCCATGTTGTTATTTTTCAGGCTTTCTTACCGAATCTGTCGCCCACAGAGCAGTCTGGACGTCTCGATCACTGTCCAGCAGATCAGGAGAAGTGGATCCAGGGCGCCTTCTGGTTCCAGTCCGGGCTGTCCTGCTACGAATTCCCTTCGGCAGAAACTGAGAGATGGAATTCTCAGTGACTGCTGTTTTTTTGCAGTCTGTGTTGGCTTTTTTTTTCTTCTTCTCTCTCTTTTTCTTCAGGGCTTTGAAGGTGGTGGTGGCCCCCCCGAAAGGTTGTGGTGGTCAGAGCTCACCCAGTGGAAGCCAAATGTCCGGATTATGTTCCCCCGAAAGGTTGTGGTGGTTCTGGTCCGCCCAGGGAACGCCAAGTGTCCGGTTTATCTCGGCTGTTTGAGGGGCCTGGGAGGCCCGGAGGTGGCCCGGAGGTGGCCCGGAGGTGGCCTTGGAGCACCCGCGTATCAAAGGACGAGAAGAGGCTTCAGTTCTTCTTTCTGGTTTTATGTTTATTAATTGTTTATCTAAAAGATGTTCTTTCAGCTCAACAGAGATCCGCACAGCAGTCAGCCATGGGCACACTGTACCGTCCCCCTGACCGCCACGTATCTTTATACCCCTTGTTACGTATACAATATTTATCATTTTTCCCCAATACCATCTATTCTTATAACTCGGTGTACTCTTAGTAATAACCAATCCAAAGGTGCCACCGTGGCCAAAGAAGATGGAGGAGAGAAGGAAGAAGAAGGAGGGTAGGACACACCCCAATTCCTCCATCTTACTCCTCTAAACCCCCCTGTACATAAATCCTAAACCCTGTTTCTCACCCTCTAATTAGCTAATCTTTCCACCCTTCACCCCGGTGAGGCCCTCTTATCTTCATAAAGGTGTCATCTCCCGTGTAGGGTCAAAGTCCTGCCACCAGACACTTCTGGCAACATTCCAGGACTCCCGGGCCCCCCAAGGGTGGTCCCGGGGGCTCGGCATGCCAGGACTCAAATCCTGAGATCCCACACTGTGCAAACAAAATATTGTCCATGTAATGATATATTTAAGTTGCTGGCCATCTGCGATGTAGTGGCTGTAATGCTGCATCAACATAAAGCTGACATAAGGTCGGAGAATTACGCATGCCTTGCGGAAGAGATGTCCATTCAAATCTTTTATCTGGTTCTCCACGATTTATTGCTGGTAAAGTAAAAGCAAATCTCTTCATATCATTAGGATGCAGGCCAATGGTGAAGAAACAATCCTTTAGGTCAATAATTAAGAGTGGCCAGTATTCTGGAATCATAGCTGGATTTGGAAGACCAGGCTGTAAGGCCCCCATAGGTTCCATTTGGTCATTTACAGCCCACAAATCATGTATTAAACGTTATTTCCCTGATTTCTTTTGATCACAAAATTAGGTGTATTCCAAGGGCTCGTGGAAAGTCGTAAATGTCCCTTTGAATATTGTTCCTCCACTAATTCATGAGCATGCATAAGGCTTTCCCCTTTTAGTGGCCATTGCTTAACCATCACTGGTGTATCTGTTTTCCAGGTGAGTGGAATGGGGAAAGTCCAAGCAATGGCAATTACCCCAAAGGGTGCTGATTAGTTAACACCACTCCCAATTGTGTTAAAATGTCCCTTCCAATTAAACAGGAGACTGTAGGAGGCAGTTGCACAATTGAAAACACAGCAGATATTTGTTGATCCTCAATGCACACAGACAAAGAAGGTGACCTGCTTGCCAATGTAAATCCTCCTACTCCTGTGAGCATGTTTGCTGATGGGAATAGAGGCCAATGTTGTGGCCATGCTTCTGGAGAAATAATGCTGGTATCTGCTCCTGTATCCAATAATCCATAAAGGGTTATGCTTTGATGCCCATTAGTAATTTTAACTTTTTGCTTTGGTCTATTTTGTAAATCCACAGTTAAAAGTGTAACATCAGTAGAGCCAAAACCTTTTTCATCCTGTGTTTGCCCAGTAAATGGTTGTATTCCCGATGTCATTTGTGATAGTGGTACCAATTGTGCAATGCGTTGTCCTTTTGTTATTTTAATTGGAGGGTGAAGGGTGTAAGCCATGATTTGTATTTCCCCTGTAAAGTCTGCATCAATAACTCCAGGCAAAACAAATAATCCCAACATAGTTGTAGAAGAGCGTCCTAATAATAATGCTCCACATGTTTGTCCATTTAATATAAGAGGACCCTTTACTCCAGTTGGTATCTTCTCAGGTCGATTCGTCATTAGTGTGACGTCTACTGCTGCTGATAAGTCCAAACCGAGACTCCCTGTTGTTGCGGGTTGCAGGCAGGAGGTGGCAGCAATGTTGCGGCAGCTGGTGTCTCCGATGTCACGGCAGCAACTTGTGTCTGGGCGCGGCCCCCGTGAAGCGCGCTCTGCTGATGGTTTCCTGACCGGCGCCTACAAGCCATAGTGTTGTGGGAGCTGGATCGGCAGTGTTGACACCAAATGCCAGTCGCTCGGCAAGTTCGGCGTGTGTGTCCCTCATTGCCGCACCGGTAACACTTGATAAATGGCTTTGAACCTCCTTGCATGAATGCCAGTGAGCCACTTCGGAGAGGAGCAAGGGCAGCTAACACCTGATTCTGATTAGACTCTGCCTGCTTTTGTAACCCTAATCCTAATTCCTTTAGAGCTTCTGCTATGAATGCCTGCAAAGCTGTTGGCATTAACGCCATTCGCTCTAATGCTTCCTCAATGGTCCAATTTGCTCCTAAAGTAGCTAACACTCTTTGGGTTGCTGGATTACCATTTTGCAAAGCACACTGCTTCAATAGTGCCCCCTTAAGTTAGTCTGCAACCCCAGCCCGATCTATAGCAGTAGCTGCCCTATCCATAAAATTTCCAAATGATTCTTCTCTACCTTGCTTAATGCCCATATAAGCTGGTAACCCTCCTGGCTCTTTAACCATATCTATTGCTGTACGCACTAATCGCATAGCCTCTCTAAGTTTATCCGCTCCCGATATCATCTGTGCCTCTGTACGCAAATATGCCCCTAAGCCCATGAGCTCCTCCACTGTTACCCCATGCAATGGGTCTCCCTGGGCTCGTTGTACAGCAACTGATTCGTTTACTAACGCTTGCCAATGTGCGTTAAACAATAACTGCTGATGTTGAGTGAATATTAAACGCACTATTCCTCTTAAATCATTTGGGCACAAAATCTGAGTATTAAAAAGATAATCTAACGTTTGCCTAACAGGTTCACTTTTTACTCCAAACTGACTAACCGTGGAACGTAGCTGGGTTAACAACTTCCAATCTAAGGGAGAATATGCTGCTATATTATGCGTAAGGTTCCCTTGTGCATCATACTGTGGTGTGTATGTAACCGGACATGCAAGGCTAGAAGCTATTTCCACTGCCTCGCCATCCCCCATTTGCATTACTTCTTTTGCCACAGCAGACCAAGCCTCCCTCCTTTGATTAGCCATTTCCCCCCATAGATCACGGTGTGCCCCTGGGATGGGAGCTGGCTCTTTGGGGGTGCTATGCTGCCAGCATTTCGGTGCAGACACCGAGTTTTCGCACGGGGAAGGCGGTGAAGCAGAGGCGGGCTCGCGCGAGGGAAGCGACCCCCCCGCTGGAGCTGTAACCGGAGCCGGCCTGCTCCGGGGTAGCGGCGGAGGCAAAGCTGGCGGCGGAGGTGAAGCTGGCTTGCTCCCACCCCCACCATCCGACCCGCCTGAAGCCGGCGGCGGAGGTAAAGCTGGTTTGCTCTTACTTCCCCCATCCGACTCGCCTTCCCCCACCTTCCACAAGGGAGGTGCAGACGGTTCCACTATGTGTATAGGCAAATCCTCCACACCACTATGCTGGGGACTCTTAGGCATAAGTATCTTAGTTACAGAAGGTGCTAAGGGATCATCCTCACGACCATATCCTATATTCCTCTTATGAGCTTCTGTCGCCCTTTCTGCTGCCTTTCTCTCAGAGACCTGCTGAAGTAACGCATTATACACCACCTGCCATAACTTCCCGAATTTCTTCGCTGACTTATCATCGTCTAACACTCTATCCAACACTATTTCCCCAAACTTTCTCCACTCTGATAGCTCATGAACTGTGTGCAGGTTACTAAATATACCTTTAGCATGGCCGTAAGCTAACAACCCCGGTAACTCCTTTTTTAAATCTCTCTCTTTTATTCCTCGCCTTTCTAAATATGCGGCGAAGAGGTCGTATGCCGCTTGCCTATCCATACCTATTAATCAGCGCGCACTGTTGCAGCTCTCCAGGCTCCTGCGGCACGTAGATGGCTTGAGCCACCGTTGTGATCCTCAAGGGTGCTTTTAAAATCCGGCACCGTCCCGGCTGCAGGGACCCTCACGCAACTTCCTCAACCGTGGCGAGTTCCCTTTTTTCCTTTTAATCCGAGAAAAAAGGACAGAGGTTCAGCGTTGCCCGCATTCTCCACCATTTGTCGACAGAAGGAGACCAGGACATCAATTGATCATCACAGGCCCAATTTTATTGATCAGTACGGCGGGTTAAATACAGTTTATAATGAGCTTCATACATATTGCAAAAGTTGAGCTCAGGATTGGTTAGTTACATATCAGCAACTACACCTGCTTCTACATTCCTATGGTTCTACTTTTGATACTTTCTACATATTCTCAGGATATATTCAGGAATAATCTCTTTTGTCGACGGAAGGAGACCAGGGCATCAATTGATCATCACAGGCCCAATTTTATTGATCAGTACGGCAGGTTAAATACAGTTCATAATGAGCTTCATACATATTGCAAAAGTTGAGCTCAGGATTGGTTAGTTACATATCAGCAACTACACCTACTTCTGCATTCCTATGGTTCTACTTTTGATACTTTCTACATATTCTCAGGATATATTCAGGAATAATCTCTACTCCCTATCCTCATGTTGCAGCAAGGTCACTGATTGCTAATTGCTGACATCTCCTTTCAGCTTGCTGACTGCTGACTTCCCTCTCTCAGCTTAACCAGCGGCATTATGTCAGTATGGCCTTTCTCAGCTAACCAACTATTAATAAAGCTCTCCACAGTTATTGGAAATGCCTGAGGCTGTTCTTACTTGGAGGCAAGGGCTGCGCAAGCCACAGCAGCAGCTTTCCTCTCTGCCTTTAAGGCTTGCAACACCTCTATGATAATTTTCCCCAAAATAGCATATTTAGACGCCTCTTTTGCCTCACCATTGTGGGATAACATTGCCGCCAGATGCAATGCTATCCCACAACATCCACCCCACAGTTTCCCATGTCAAACTCTCAAAAGCAACCTGTGCTCCTGCTATGAGATTATGGTCCCAAGCCAGTCCAATAGTCCCTTTAAATTGGAAGCATCATACTTTTGTTCTCTCTTAGAGAGGATATGTTGGAGGAGTTTCTGAACACCTTCCCTTTCATGTTCAGACCCCATCTCCTCCCCGGCTGCTCACCTTGATCAGAGTGAGATTCAAGTAATCTACGATTAGAGCTCCAGTCACCTTTTCCTCTCACCGAGGCAGTGAGGATACTTTAAACCAACTTCTCCGCTCCTCGAGGGTTGGTTCCGATCCTCTGCACATCAGCCAAATTGCCAACCTCGAGTCCCTTTTTGTGCTACGACATAGGGCGTGCCTGCGTTCTCACCAGAAATGCAGGGTGTGGAGATTCAGGGATATCACACCATAACCAATATGATCCAGTGAAGCCAAATTTATTATCCCTAAAAAGAGTACATTTATAATAAATCTCTACTGTCCATGCGTCTCTAGCTAATACATGATTGGTTTCTTCTAGCTGCTCACGCGTCTAAAATAGAATGCTGATTGGATCACCTAATTTTTCACGCATCTTGCTGTGGTCATCTGGTCCAACCATGACTCAGTTTTTTCTTACTTTCCCAAGCTCGCTGACAAACCTTCTGAGTCTTAACAACTCTTCTTCTTGTATCTTCTTCAAGGATATACCGGCCCCATTTCTGAATATGTCCATTATTCATTGTTTGTGGATGTGTCCATTGTCCATTAGTACAAGCAGGGTGAATTGTACATCAGCTGAATATGGCCATTGTCTAGCAAGAACTCCTCAATCTGCAAAAACTCTCAACAGTCCCCTATGCCCAGTCTGATGCTGCATATGGAGCCACTCCCACAAGTGCCTGGCTGCGTCCATCTGGCCAATGGCTCGTGCCCACAGCAGCCCACTCTGCCAAGGCAGGGCTCTGAGGGTGCAGGTCAGGCTGTCAAGTAGGACCATGACACAGTGGGTGCACAGTGGGACTGTGGGAAGGGCCTGGGCACAGCAAGGGCTGCAAGTGCCCAAGGCCAGGGGCTTCTGTATGCAGCTTCCAGTGGACTCAGCTGCTGAAGGGGCGCTGGGTGTGGCCCTTTGTGACACAGGGCCCTTGATTATGCCGGACATGGTGGTGCCCGGAGACCATTATGACATCAGAGAGCCCCACCGTGACTGAGGGTGTATCTAAGGGGTGCAGAGCCCTGGGGTGCCCAGTCCCATGAGAGCTACTCTCGTAGAAGGAAGCAGCTCCCGGGATCTGTCCATGCTACAGGAGCTCTGAGATGGAAGAGAGCAAGACAAAGCTCAACTCCTTCCAGTTACCCAGCCCCCTGCCCAGCTGGGGGCAAGACCAGGCCCTCAGTGGGCACTTGGTGGGGGCAGTGGGTGCCTCAGCCTGGCCACGGTCAGACACCGAGGAGGAGGAGGAAGAGAAGAAACCTGACAGAGATGACAAGTGGGGAGATGTTGGGGCCTGAGAGCTTGGCCTGAGGGAAGAGGCGACAAGCTGTGAATTCTCCCAGTCGGTGCCAACAATGGCAGCCAAGGAAGCGTCCCCACGCAAAGCAAGGAGTGCCCACGAGCTCCACCAGTGGAAGGCAGCTGTGAGGGTGCTGTGGGGAGAGGGGACACAGCAACAGCCCCGCCAGTGGCAACAAAGGGCAACAGTCCAGGAGCTGCCCCCAATGGAAAAGGAGGTGACTGAGCCAAAGCTGAGCCAGTGAGGGGAAGGAAGTGTGAACAGTCGGGAGAAGCAGGCACATTCTCCTGCCCCCAGGGAGGAGGTGCCATCAGCAGGGACACAGAGCCCAGTCTCCGCTCCCGACAGCCCCTGCTGCCCCCCAGCCCTTCACCCATCCCACTGGGAGCCCAAACCCCCAGGGAGCAGCTGGAAGAGGCAGAGCAGGGCTCAGTGCGGGCAGAGAAGGAGAGTGAGGAGGGCACCTCAGCTGGCAATGATGAAGACTGGGAATCCTACAGCCAGACTGAGCTGTCCCAAGAGTGCCAAGGTGAGGCAGAGCCATAGCTGTCCCAAGGAGAGTTCAGCAGCTCCCAAGACCTCTCCAGCTGGGAAGACTGCAGTGAACCAGAGCTCAGAGAACTCCAAGATGATTCCACAGAGGAAGACAGAAGCAGCACAGACATGCCACAGGACTGCTGTGAAGGTAACAGGATCTTCAGATTCGGGCCCACTCCCTTGCTGTGGAAGGAGGAGAACAGTGACTGGGATGAAGTCAGCATCCACGAGCTGTCTGAAGGAGAAGGCAGGGCCCAAAGGCTGGCAGATCTTGCGGCAGATGGGCTGCCACTACCTGTCCCTTAGGAGGTCTGGCTTGAGGGGCAGGCACCAGAGTCCCTGTGTGCCTCGCTTCCCTCCTTGTGCAGCAAAGGCTTTGTGGGCCAGCAGGGGCCCGAGGCAGTGCCACAGAGCCCGGGGCCTGCCCCGCAGAGCCCTGGCGGCGCCTCAGCTGGCCAGCCGGGAGCGCAGGCCCGCAGGCAGCAGCGGCTGCCCTGAGCAAACGGCCCGGGCACCTCAGGCAGGCGCTGCGGGCACTGTGGGCGCTGCTCTGCTGGCCCTGCCTGGCGCGGCAGCTGCAGGAGCAGCGCCCATGGCCCTGCCCAGCCCAGGCCGGCCGATGGCGGCTGCTCCCTGCACGGGGCCCCACGGAGCCACACGGGCGGCCTCGGCCTGGACATGGCCCCGCAGCCTCAGCTGCCCCGGCCAGCCTGGAGCATCTCCCCAGCACCCACAGTCACTGCTGGGGCCAGCCCCAAACAGCATGCGTGGGACACAATTGGTGACAGAGCGCTCAGCAGGGAATCCCAGAGTCATCGAGGTGGGAAGAGACCCTGACGCTCACCCAGTTCTACCGGCACCCTGGCAGCACCATCATCACTACAAAACCACGTCCCCAAGGGCCACCTGGAAGCAAGGGACCGTTGGGACACTGTGGGGCCCCATGGCACCCAGGGAACATGGAACAGGTCTGGCTGGCTTGGCTCCCAGGGGCCACCTGAGAGCTCTGGCTGATCTTGGGAAGTCAAGGGCTGCCTCTCATCAGCTTCTGGAGCACTGGGGCTCCGTGAATTCCTTGCTATGGAAAAGAACTTTCTCGCTTTTCAGATGCCCATTGCCAAAATTGGTACTCTCCCTAAAAAATTTCCTGTATGCAAGGGTATCTTGCAAAACAAAACCTGCCAGTTCTGTCTGGCCTTGGCCTCCGGTGGTCACCTCTCATCTGCCCCTGAAACAGAGGGGCTCTGTTCCTTCATTCCTATGGAAAAGAACCAGCCTTCTTGTCCAGGGACCATTGCCAAAATTAGAATTTGGCCTCCCAAATTCCATATATCCAAGGATTGCTCCCAGACAAAAGTAGCCAGGACAGACAGGTCAGGCTGGCCCTGTCCTCTGATGATTTTCTTAGACAATGAGCTGAATGTCTTCATTTGGAAACACCTTGGAGAGGGCCCAGAGGTGTCCAAAGGAGGGGTTTGGAGGCCTTGGGCACATGAGCTCTGTGTAGGGACAAAGGAGCTCTGTGCTCAGTGGGTTGGAGACTGAGGACAGTGGAGCAGAGCCATGAGAGTGTTTAAAGAGAAACTTCAGGGATGGTGGATGCTTTTGATATAATAGAAAACAGCCAGGGAGAGGAAGAATGAATGCAAAGGGGAGCAGGAAAGGCCCAGACTGGCACCAGGAGAAAGGAATTTCCCTGGCAGGGCAGGGCTGTGGTGCAGCACATCCCCAGAAGGAGCCTGGAGCAGCCCAAGGCTCTGTGTGGGCAGGCAGAGGCAGGCAGGAGGCAGAGCTGTCAGCAAAGGAAGGGCCCAGCCAGGTGGGGCAGCCGGGGGATGCCGACAGCCTGCAGGGACAGAGGCGCAGGGCAGGGACACCGTGGGACAGCCTGGGCTGCACAGGGCACAGGGATGGGCAGCAGCTGCAAGACAGCCCTGCCAGAGCCACCTTGGGCAGCACTTTGGCCATGGCTGCTGTTCCTGGGCCTGAGGCCACGAGGGGACAAGTGACCCTTGCAGGCCTGGGGCCTCATTGCCTCCTTGTCCCTGCTCAGCAGCCTGGCAGGGGCTGCCCCATGCTCCTGCCCTTGCCATTGCCCATCCCCACATGCCAGTGCTCATCCCGGGAAGAGCCCTGAGCAAGGAGGGAGGGACAGGATCTGCCTGGCCAGGGGCTGGGGCTCAAGCCTTGGCCCTTTGCATTCCTCAAACACATTCAGGTGTGCTCATCACCAGAGACACCTTGGCCTTGTTTGTCCCCAGCTGTCATCACTGCCTCCAGTGTTCTGCTCTAACTGGAACCTGGGGACACTTTCTCAGTCCTGTCCCTCAAAGGGATCTCTTTAAAGTACAAGAAACTTCAGTGTTTCAATCTCACTTTGAGCTCTTGAGAAGTTCTTTGAGCACACTCTCAGGGACTGAGTCTGATGCAAAGAGCAGCAAAGCCCCAGAGGGTCATTAAAGTCCCTGTGCTGTGTCTGTGCTGCTGAGCTGGGCCGGGCTCCTGGCCCAGAGGCAGCTCCTGGCAAGGGCAGTGCTGCAGAGAGACAGCTCTGGCCAGGAGCAGCTCCTGTGCACAGCCCAGCAGGGCTGGGGCACTGCCAGGGCCCCTCAGGGACACCAGCAGGCACAGACAGAGCTCACAGGGGCTCAGCACTGGCAGGGGCTGTGGGATGTCCCAGAGGGGGCTGTGTCACAGCAGCACCTCTGTGGCTGTGTCATAGAGGCACAGAGCAGCTGGGATGTCAGCAAGGGGCTGTGTGACAGCACTGAGGGGGGTGTGACATCACAGAGGTAGCTGTGACATCATAGAAGGAGGCTCTGTGACATCACAGTGTGGGTTGTGACATGGAGTATATCACAGAGCAGCTGTGTGATGTCACAGAGAAGGCTGTGACATCGCAGACAAGGCTGTGACATCACAGGGTGACTGACATCACAAAGCTGCTCTGTGACATCGCACAGCAGCTGGAGAGGCTTGTTCAGCCTTCAGCTCTTCAGTGCAGGAATTCAGTGTCCCAGGGCTCATTACTACTGAGAACACTTTAACAAGCCAAGCCTCTGGGAATCATTTGATTTCAGTTTTCAAATAATTTGTGGTTAAGTTGATCTCAGTAGTGTATTCAAAGTGAATATATTATATTTAAAAAGACAGCGAGAAAAGATTTTTTATGTCCTTTTTAGATTGTTTTAATCCTGTTAATTTATTGATATGTGCAATCTGCAATTGACACTGAATCCAAGTAACTCCTCATGCAGTTTTACTGGGTATGAAAATCAAGACCCTTCATGGCTGACAATCAATCAGACTCTGTCCCTACCCCCACCCCACCATTTCCCCCATCCAAGCCCTGGCACTCAGAGCAGCCTTGTGCAAATCTGAGCTCCCTCCAGCCCAGGCTGCACCTGCAGCTTTCAGCTCGTTGGCTCCAACTCCCACCTGCTTTCCTTGGAGAAGCAGCTTCTCAAGACACAGAGGGATGTTCATTTCTTGTCAGCCAACAAAGCCAAGGGAAGGCACAGCTCCATCAAAGGCAAAAGTCATTCCTCTGCTGGATATTAAATCCACTTTCCACAGCAGACAGCCTCAGAGCAATGGAAAACACCTTCTGTGCCCAGCAAAGATCCCAAGGTCCTCCCAAACCCTCCCTGCCCCAATTCTGCCCAGATTTGCTCTCTGCACATATGAGTCCCACGCTGAAGTCAGGAGATCCCTCCATGCCCAGAGGGAGGAAAAGAGAGAAAGGGGATGAAGAGCTCTCCTATGCAGAACCAAGGTCCAAGTGTCCTTGGTGGGAACCACAACTCATCAGGTTTGTTCCTTTGGGCTCAGGGCCTGGTGACACTCAGAGGCACAGAAAGGTTTCTTGCCAACAAACACAAGTTGAACATTTGAACAGTTTAATAACTATGACAGCTCTTCCCCCAGCTCTCTGTGATCTCCCATCAGCATCTGACATGTCTCCCATCAATTTTAGACAGAGACATAAGACAAGGTAATTCTGTGATAGATATAAAAATAATCAAGAGGTGTAATATTATATATTTATTTCAACTTCAGAAAGATTTGGCAGCTTCCTGAAGCTCAAAGCATGAAGCCAGTCAGTTGAGAGGTACTTGAATGACCAAAGAGCATCTGGAGGAGCAAATCTGAGAGCAGCAGGACGGACACAGCTGGTCTACTGAAAAGATGACCTTAGACATGGCCATTTAAACAGGAGAGCTGGAAACACCTGAAAGAAGAGGGAGAGGAAAGAATAAACAAAATATTGGTGGTGCAAGGAGAAGGCAAAATCAGTATTTCTTCACCTGTCATCAGTAAACGTCCAGGAAATCCCCATTCCTGACAGGAAAACATTTCCATTTAGTAAAGTATTGAAGTGACACAGATAATAAAAATGTGCTTATGCACTATGAAATTTACAGGTATTAGCACCTGTGCCCCTTTCCAGGCAGACGTCAGCTGTGTGCCCATGAACAGCCAGTGCCACTTGTGCCCTGAGGTGCCCAGCTGGGATTGGATCTCTCCAAGAGCACCTGATGGAGGGCAGAGCACCTTGCAAGCTGCAGGTCCCTGACAGCCCCCCAGGGCTCCTGTCCCATCAACATCTGCCCTGCTCCAGTCTGAAACAGGGCCCAGCATGGTGCCAGGATCATCAGAGAGCTGAGGAGTGTGCTGGAATTCAATGCCCTCCCCATCCCGCAGCAGCCCTGCATTTCCCTCCTGCAGCCTTGGTCTCCAGCACAGCCATGGAGGCTCTTTGGGCTCTGGACTGTTGCTGCAGCCCCAAGGGCAGCTGAGCTCTGCCTTTGGCACAGTCAGGCCTGGCCAGCACAGGCCATGCTCAGCAATTCCCTGTGTGTGCCTGGCCTTGCTGTCAGCCCCGGCAGCAGCTGCGTGGCCCCTTTGTGGCCCTGTGCTGGCCCAGCCATGTGCAGGCCTAGCCCAGGCCAGGAGCATTGCGGCTGGGAATGGCCCCTGTGCCGTGGTGCCCACAGCAGCCTTGGGGCTCTGTGCCCCATGGCCTCCCTGCTGGGCAGCCTCTGCCAGCTCCTGCAGAGCCTGTGGCACCTGTGGGGCTGCACAGACAGCCCTGCCCTGGGCTCTGCCGGCCTCTGGGCCAGCAGAGAGGCAGCCAGGGCTGGCCATGGCCAGGAACAGGCCCTGAGCCCCGCAGGAGGATGGAGCTGGGCCACAGTCAAACTCAGCCCAGGCCAAAGCTGGGTCAGCAGCCAGGGCTGCCAACACATGAGGACAGAGGCTGGTGCTGACAAATGTCCTGGGCCCCCTCCCTGCTCTGTCCATGCCACCAAGGGCACAGACCAGCCTCCTCTCTGGGCCACTTGCCTGTTTGCAATGCCTTGCACAGGCACTGGCCCTGCCCCACAAGGCCTGGCCTGAGTCCTGCCCCTGCACGCTCAGCCAGGCTGAGAGGGACACTGATGGTTTCTGGGCCAGGCTCTCTGAGCCCAGCCCAGCTCCCTGCAAGCTCTGCCAGCTGTCCTGAGCTCTGGGCAGCACCAAGGGCCTCTCCCCAGCCCAGCCGGCTCTGGCCCCACAGCTCTGCTCAGGCCAGGCTGCTCTGGGCACTGCCCCACGGCCTCAGCCCCTGGCCAGGGCACAGCAGAAGCTGCAGCTGCCACAGGACTCAGCCCCAGCCATGGGGGAAGGTGCTTGGCCAAGGCCAAAGGAGGCTCTCTGGCTGCCCTGCTCCCCTCGGACTGAGGTGCTGAGAGCTGTGCAGCTCCTGCTGCCATCCCATCTGCCCAGGGCAGCACAAGAGCCCCGGCCTTGGGGCCCTCAAGAGCTGCTCCTGCTCCAGGCCCCGGGCCCATGCCAAAGCTGGGGCAGCCACAAAGCTGTGCCCATTTCTGTTCATTGCTGCTGTGATGTGGATTGGTTCTCAGCTTCTTGGCTTTTGATGATGATTTTTCCTACTGCAGAGGCCTCTTCTTTCTTGAGCTCTTCAGTTCAGGAAATCACGGGAAAAGGCTCATAAACAATAGTTCAAAACACCTGAACAAGAAAAGCCACAGGGAATACTCTAGGTTTTCAATTCTTTCGTGGTTAATTAGACACATTTCTGAAGTGTATTCAAACTGAATATACTGTATTGAAAACAATGAAGAGAGAATTGATTTATCCTGTTAAGTTTTCTTTTCCTGTTTATGGACTTATATATCAGCAAGGTCCAATTGATATTGACCCCAGGACCTTCTAATGCAGTCTGAATAAATATTAAAATCAAGAGCTTTAAAGCTGACGATCAGTAACGCTTTGTCCCCACCACTTACCCACCATTTCCCTCATCCAAACCCTTGGAACCCTATGGATCAGGAAGAGGTAAGACACCATCCCTGGAAGTTTTAAAGGAATTCTGGATGTGGCACTCAGTGCCATGGTCTGGGTGACAAGGTGATGTTGGGTTCCAGGTTGGACTTGATGCTCTCCAAGGTCTTTTGCAGCCTGGTTGACGCTCTGATGATTGTGACACTGCAAGGCCCTGGGGAAGCAAGGAGCCATTGTGACACTAAGCAAGGAGCCTGGTGGCACTAAGGCAGCTATGGTGACACTGTGTGTGACATGGCAGCACAGAGCCAAGGGGCCATTGTGACACTGTGGGGCTGAATGGAAGCAAGGAGTCCATGGTGACAGTCTGGGTCCTGCTGGAACCACAGAGGCCACTGGGACACTGCAGGGACTTGTGGAACCAAGGGGCCATTGTGCCACTGTGGAACCAAGGAGACCATTGGGAGAGCATGGGGACAATGGAATCAAGTGGGCATTGCAGCTTGCAAGGACTCTGGGAACTGAGGGAACAATTGTGACACTGTGATGCCCCACTGAACGCAGGGTCTCTGGTGATACTGCAGGATCTTGTGTCACCAGGGCTCCATTGTGGCACTGCAGCACCAAGGAATTCATTGTGGCAATCTGAGGCTTCATGGAGCCAAGAGGCCACTGTGACCCTGCAGGGCCTTGTGGAACCATGCAGAGCATTGTGACGGAGCTGGACCTGGTGTCATGATGGGGCTATTGTGACACTGCCATGGAACCAAGGGGCCAGTGCTGCTCCTCAGGGATTCCTGGAATGAAAGAAACATATTGGACACCGTGATGGTCCTTGGGACCAAGAGGCCATTGTGACCCTGTGGAACCAAGGAGAGCATTGCTGCACTGCCAGACCTCATGGAACCAAGGATCCATTGTGACATTGTGACACTGCAGGGTCTTGGGGGACCGCAGTGCCATTGTGACACTGCAGGGCCCAAGGATCCAAGGGACTTTGTGACACCAAGGGGTCCCATGGAACCAAAGGGACATTGTGAAACTGGGAGGCCTCATGGAATCATGGAGACCATTGTGACACTCTGGGGCCTCATGGAACTGTAGTGACACCAAGTTGTCTGGGAGAGTTTATCTGCTGGAGGGTAGGAGGGCTCTGCACAGAGATCTGGACAGGCTGGATCCAGGGACCAAATCCAACAAGGGGAGGTTGAACAAGTGCAAGTGCCGGGTCCTGCACTTTGGCCACAACAACTCTTGCAGTGCTACAGGCTGGGGACAGAGGGGCTGGACAGCAGCCAGGCAGAAAGGGACCTGCAGGGACTGATGGACAGAGGCTGGACATGAGCCAGCAGTGTGCCCAGGTGGCGAACAAGGCCGATGGCTCCTGGTCTGGATCAGGAATGGTGTGGCCAGCAGGAGCAGGGAAGAGATTCCTCCCCTGCGCTCAGCACTGGTTGGGCAGCGCCTTGAGTGTTGTGTCCAGTTCTAAGCCCCCTGTGGCGAGCAAAAGGAAGACATTTGTAGCAGGGAAAAGTAAAGAAAGCAAAGGTAAAGGCAAGGAAATGCTCAGGGCAGTTTGGGGGTGGCTGCCAGGCAGGCTAGGCTCTGAACAGCAGCGTCTGCAGTGGGACAGGAAACTCCCAGCTGATGGGAACAAACTTTCTGGCTGACTGCAGAGGCCAGGACAAAGCTGAGTGGTGTCCCTGGTGTCCCCCAGCCCTTCCTGGTCCCAGGGGCTGATGGCATTTGTGCTTCCTCATGTTCATGTCCCCACAGCAACATGGGGGTGCTCCTGCCTGCTCTGTGCAATGCAAACAGGGGCTCCTGAGCCAGTGCTGCCGTGTCTGTGCCTGCAAGGATGGGGCACCTGTGTGAGCTGGGGGAGAGGCCAGGGCTGCAGAGGGGGGATGTTGTTGGCAGCTCCATGAGGACACTCTGGGACACTGCCCTGGGCTGTCCAGCGCACTGGGGATGGATCAGCCCCTGCTCTGCTGCTCCTTCCCGTCTGCCCCAGGGCCGTTGCAGAGCCCCAGCCATGCTGTTTGCCCCCAGCCTGCCCACGGCCAGCCTGGGGCTGCTCACGGGGGTTTTCTGTGCTGAGCATTGGCCTGGGTGTGTTCTTGAGAGAGCCTGGGCAAGGAGCCTGGAGCCCCCAGGCCCTGGGCTGAGGTGTCAGCGCTGCCCCAGCAGTGCCCGTGGCCTGTCCCTGCTGCAGCCCCGGCTCTGCCACCCCCAGGGCTGTGCCCGGCTACAAGAGCACTCAGGCCCTGCAGCAACACCAGGGCCACCAGGGCAGTGGGGCAGGGCCACGGCAGCAGCACTGGAAACACCAAGTGCTGCTGCTGCTGCTGGGCACAGCGGCTGTGCCAGCACTGATCTGCCTCTGCTCTGCACACAGACATTGCTGCTGCAGCTCCAGAGAAGGAAAAGAAAGGACATCTCTGCAGAAAGCTCTGCTGGGACATCCTTTAGCTTCTTTAAAGCATTGAGGGTGCAGCCCCACATTGACACAGTCTGTGGCCACAGTGAGTGTGGAGAGAAAAAAAATGACAAATGGCATTATCAGTGACATTTTTCTGTGGAAAATACAGAAGGGCTTGACAGGCTAGCTTACAAGCAAAGCTGAGGTAATGGATGAAGTAACAATTGATGATTTAGAGTGTATCCATAGCAAGGAAGAAGACAAAGCATAACAATGCGAACAGATTTGAAAAGATACATGTAAATTTTTGTAAGCTAGACTAGGTGCATACGTAAATGTGTATACGTACCTTTTTAAATATCTGAAAAACTTTTCCTAATTATATTGATACAAAGATCTTTGCTCTAATGAATATAATAAGTTATTGTGATTTAATTAATGACTTCGAGATGACGCTTTCTTAAAAGTATATAAACTAGAGAACACATGTTGGTCACGTCCAATCTAAGAGTATCAGACAAGATTAAAAAAGTAAAACAAAGAAAAGGAACCTCCAAAATGAAACCAACAGAAGGTATCAAAAACGAGTTTTATTACAAGTGATTTGCAGAAATTGGACAGCAGTTTAATGTTCTTGGAAGCATCCAGTCATCAGTCTCCACACTGCAGCCTTGACCTCCTGGTTCCTCAGGCTGTAGATGAGGGGGTTCAGGGCTGGAGGTACCATTGAGTACAGAACTGACAGGGCCAGATCCAGGGATGGGGAGGACATGGAGGAGGGTTTCAGATGAGCAAACGCTGCAGTGCTGAGGAACAGGGAGACCACAGCCAGGTGAGGGAGGCAGGTGGAAAAGGCTTTGTGCCGTCCCTGCTCAGAGGGGATCCTCAGCACAGCCTTGAAGATCTGAATATAAGAGAAAACAATGAACACAAAACAACCAAAATTTAAACACACACTTACAGCAATTAGGACAAATTCCCTGAGATAATGTTTAGAGCAGGAGAGCTTGAGGATCTGGGGGATTTCACAGAAGAACTGGCCCAGGGCATTGCCATGGCACAGGGGCAGGGAAAATGTATTGGCTGTGAGAAGCAGAGCAGTGAGAAAGGCACTGGCCCAGGCAGCTGCTGCCATGTGGGCACAAGCTCTGCTGCCCAGGAGGGTCTCGTAGTGCAGGGGTTTGCAGATGGACACGTAGCGGTCGTAGCACATGACAGTCAAGAGATAAAACTCTGTTGCTGCGCAGAAAACAAAAAAAAATACTTGAGCAGCACATCCTGTGTAGGAGATGTTCCTGGTGTCCCAGAGGGAATTGTGCATGGCTTTGGGGACAGTGGTGCAGATGGAGCCCAGGTCGCTGAGGGCCAGGTTGAGCAGGAAGAAGAACATGGGCGTGTGCAGGTGGTGGCCGCAGGCTACGGCGCTGATGATGAGGCCGTTGCCCAGGAGGGCAGCCAGGGAGATGCCCAGCAAGAGGCAGAAGTGCAGGAGCTGCAGCTGCCGCGTGTCTGCAAATGCCAGCAGGAGGAAGTGCCTGATGGAGCTGCTGTTGGACATTTGCTGTGCCTTGGCATGGGGATCTGTAAGAAAAGTAATCATGGAATCATTAGGTTTGGAGAGGATTTAAAATATCCCAGCACAGCCTGGGGGCACCCTCCGCCCACTGCTTGCCCAGGGCTCTGCTGCCTGGAGCTGTCCCTGCCAGCAGCTGCTTCTCTGTGCCCAGGGCTGGGCCCTGCCAATGCTGCCAGAGCTCAGCCCAGCCCTGCGGGCTCAGCTCTGCCCTGCAGACCCCTCCCAGCTCTGGCACTGCCTAGCTCTGGCTCTGGCTCTCCAGGCTCTGATGGCAACGTCAGAGCAACCCTGAAGCCTGGAAAAGCAACACTTACGCTGTCTCTAAATGGTGCTTGGCTGATTTCTGCACTGCCTGGTGTATTCAGATCTGGGAGATTTTGTTTGGTTATTTTTAGTATCATTCTGATATTAAAAATATCTATGTGCTATTTCACATCCAGGCAACCTAGAGCAGTAGATTAATAAAGCAGGTTTTCCCCTTTTATGCAACCCCTTCCTCACTGTACTCCCTGTATAATCTACTTGGAAATGTTGTGGAGTTAAGTGCTATGCTGGGAGCAGTCCTTAAAAATGCAGCATCCTCGCCACCCAAGGAGAACACTTCCAAGCCTGACCAGCTGTCTCCTCCCACCCAGATCTTGTCCCCCAGTGCTGGCAGCAGCTGCCAGGGCTGGCTGAGAGCTGTCCCTGGCAGGCAGCAGAGTCCCTGCCCCAGCACAGCGCCCTGGGCTGCAGGACCCTGCTCTGCAGGACAGCCCTGGGCACCCCTGGCTGCTCTGCACAAGAGACAATCAGAGAATGTACTCACAAGGTCTGTAGGCATTGGGATGTTCCAGCTTTAGGAGATCACCCCAGGAGCTGCAGCTGCATTGTCCTGCAGCCAGAGGTTCCTGTGCCCAGGGCTGGCAGTGATTCTGCCCCAGGCACTTCTCAGCACCTTCCCTGCCCTGACTGATTGAAGCTCTCTGTGCCTCTGTGCTGTGCCCGGGGTGGCTGCAGGCTGTGCCCCAGCCCTGCTGGGCTGGCAGAAGAGCTGCTCATCAAGAGAAATGTGCTTTTGAAGCTCTTCTTAGTTACCAGGAGCTGCCTCTGTGCCAGGAGCCCAGCCCAGCCTCAGCAGCACAGACACAGCACAAGGACTTTAATGAGCCTCTGAGGCTTTGTGCTCAGGCCCTGAACATCAGTCCCTGAGAGGGAGCTGAAGAAACCTCTCCAGAACTCCAAGTCAGAGTCTAACTCCAAAGTTTCTTGGACTTTTAATGGGTCTCACTGAGGGACATAACTGAGAAAGTGGCCCCAGGCCCCAGGCAGAGCAGAGAACTGCAGGCAGTGATGGCAGGAGGGGACAAAGAGAAGCCAAGTCTTGGTGCCCAGGGGCACAGCAGGGTCTGTGCCACCAAGGGCTGTGAGGAGACACCTTGTCCTGAGGCCCTGGGGCCTCCTGGCACAGCCCCAGCCAGGCTGGGCACTTTCAGCCCCTTGTCCTGCCCTCAGCATCCCCCCCTAGCCCACATCCCAGTGGCCTCAAGGATCTGCTGGAAGGAGTCCCTGGGGAGCCTTGCTCAGGAATGGCCCTGGGGGCTCCTTCATGCTCCCTGCAGGGACTGCAGGTTTTTCAAAGGACTTTGGGTTTGGTTTTTGCCTTGGAGTCTCTGAGAGCTTTGTGCAATCATGGCCTCCAATTATCTGCTGTAATTAGTCCCTGGAGAGGCTTTGTCAGTAACAACACTCAGTGGGGCTCGTAATACTTCAAGGTACTTCAGTTATTTTAAGGTACTTGGCGTTTCCCTTTTGATACAGACTCTGTGAAAGGTTTGTGCAATCATGGCCATAATTATCTGATGTAATGAGTCCCTGGAGAGCTTTGTGCTGACACTCAGTAGGGCTCATTAATGCTTTGATATTCTGAAGGTTTTTAAGGTATTTTATGTATTTTAGAATACTTCTAGGTACTTTTTAAGATTTTCCTTCCCACAGTGAGTCTCTGAGAGGTTTTTGGAGGCCATCCTGGCCTCCAATTTCCTCTTCCACGGAGTCCATGAGGAGCCTGTGTTGAGTATCTTGCTCCTTTCTGTTTTACAACAAAGATGGAACTGAAAGTATTTTGTAAGACTTTCTAAAAGCATCCAAAAAAACCACAGGACAAGTAACAGTACAATAACAACCACTAAGAGAATTAATAGTCCTGTTTTAGCTAGACATCATCCAACCCTTTAGTCTGTTGGATTGGAAGACTTTATTGAAACAGTCTTTTTTTTGCACTTCAAGATTCTTGAACCCTTCCTTCAGTACCTGAATGCTCTTGCTGGATTGACTCACTGTGGCTGCAGAGGTTCATGCAACACATCCCTCAGAGTCTACACAGCCATGCCCATGTGCCCAGAGTAAAACCTCTATCACTGTTCTGCAAGGTAGCATGTCTGATGGTCTCTATGTCTGAGAGCAGGCCACTCAATGTGAGGGAGGTAGCATTGGTTTGCTTACTTAACAGGCATTCAAGATGGTCTAATGGTCCTAAAGCTTTGGCTGCAGCCACCCAAGGTTGTCCAAATTGAGGATGCTACCATCCGATACCTGGATTAAAGCTTTCAAAGCCATCTTAGTGATATCATCCAATACTTCTCTGGAGATACCTGCTGCTTGATCATTTGGTAGGCTGTGTTGTCCTTCTCCAGCTAGATGCTTGATTGTCAATTCCGCCCTTGCCTCATTATTAGCATATTCATTGCTATTGGCACAGTAAACACTTCCATCTCTCTTCCCACCGGGTATATTCTGTAGGTGACAACAACATATCAAAATATATTTTAAATCATAGGGGTTTAAGACATGAGCTGTAAACATGGCCCTGATCAGACCATTTAAACAAGGTAAGCCCCTCCTATGGTCTTTAGCTGCCCTACAAAGATCCTTGATTTCCCCGTAAACCAATGGCTGATACCTGGGATTCTGCCCCCTTCCTTCATAACATACCAGGGCAATGAGGAATTTCAAGACTAATTGCCTGTCTCCTTCTTTAACTGCTTCTTTCCGGATCCTCTCCTAAGGGTCTTCTAGGGTTGAGGGGCGAGATGGCCCTGGAGAATCCAAACTATCTTCTGGGGAGGAAGAATAAATTGGAGCAGAAACAATTGGATTAGAAATAGTGTGACAGTTGGACTTAGTATCTTTGATCATGAGGTTATATTGTTGCTGGAGGGTAAGACAAAGGGCACTGCCATTTTGTAAGGTTTTGAGGAGGAAGGGCCTTGATTTAGGATTGCGGACTTCCAGGGTGAAGTTCTGGAGGCATGGCCCAGGATGGAGGTGGAATGATTGACAGTGGGGCATGACCCACAGTTGTGGGGGTGGACTGTGGAGGTTCATTCAGGGTGGAAGAGAGGGTTGTGGTAGCAGGAAGTGGAGGAGCCAAGATGGAGGGAGGATGGTCAGTCTCCCAAGCCGCATTCAGGCTCCTTCCATCTTGATTCTCCAGGACATGATGCTCCAATACCGCGTGGCTGTCGCCATCTTGGACTCTCATGGAAGGTCTGAGAAAGGCAGGTTTGAAGGGAGGTCCTGAGGTAGGAGTGACCAACGTATTGAGTTTTCAGCACACTGCTTGCTGGTGAGGATGGTGGGGAAAATGGGGAGCATGTGGGGTGCAATGGGGCCCCTTTTGATCAAAAGTTGTACAGTTTAACTCCCACTGAGTCCCAAAATTCAGTGGTATGGATTTCATTAGCAGAGGCATCTGGTAAATGTTTAATGATCCACCTCATGATTGATTTCAATTCTTTTTTGAAAATACTTTGTCATGATCAGTGAGAATTAATATAAGCATCCATATATGCTCCTTTCTACTTTGGACATCTGGCTGCCCATTTTTATCTTTCTCTGCCTTATGTGGAAGAGCCACCGGAACACCCCAAATCAATTATGGGACTTGGGTGCATATTGTAAAAACACAGTGGCAAAATGGGCAATAAATGTCTTGCATTTCCCTAAACCCACCTGCAATCCTATGCAGGTGAAACCGTTGTTGTCCCTGCTGATCCTGGGCAAGGTCCCTTGAAGCAACGATGAATCCGCCGGGCCTGGCACAATCCAAAATCCCAGGGAGCGCTGGCCTATCCATCAGCTAACCTCAGCTGACGTGACTGAAACAGGGAGCCCTGAATGTCATGGTCCCTGATTGGGCGCCAAATGTCACAATGAAGGTGGCTGTGACAAACCTCTCTGGTTCCCTGACTTGAGGGTGATGGTGGCAAAAATCAAAAGGAGCAGGATCAATGGGGTTGTTTAAAAGGAACTTTAATAACACGGTGAAAAACAATAAACATGGAGAAGTTGAGAACAGTATGAGGGGCAGGATCCAAAGACCTGAGTCAAAGGGGAAGCAACAACATATACACTTGGGAGTAGAAAACTAGAACAATAACCGTATAGGGGAAACAAGTAACCAATATGGGAGTAGACACTTGGTCAAATTAGCACAGATACACTAAAGGCTTATGGGGGAACTCTCAAACTCACCCTATGTTAAACAAATGATTCCTAGGGCTTAAAACACATGCCAAATTCTTTTAGGGTAAAATCTGGCTGACTCTGAGTTACAGCTGAGCTAACTACCGCACCGCTGCTTTGCACTGGCCCCTTGGAATCTTGTGGCCCAACAGAGCCACAATGATGTCCTTGGTTCCATGAGGCCCCACAGTGTCACAATGGTCCCTTGGATCCATGGTGCTCTGCAGTGTCACAATGGCACCTTCATTTCCCAAGGCTCCCAAATGTCACACTGGTCTCCATAGGAAGGAAACCACGGAGGCCCCATGTTTCAGGAGCTGATGAACAGCAACCACCAGAGGCCAAGGCAAGCCTGACTTGTCTGTCCTGGCAGGTTTGTTTGGAGCAACCCTTGGATATTCAACATTATGAATGTGGAATCCTAATTTCAGAATTTTATGCCTGGAGAAGCATGATTTTTTCCATACAAAGAGAAACACAGAGCCCTTTCCAGTGTTTGTAAAATAGGTGAGTTCTGGCACTCAGGAATCAAAGACCAGCCAGACCTGTCTCTCCTGGCAGCTTTTGTCTGCAGCAATCCTTGGATACACAGAAATTTGGAGGTGGATTCCAAATTTAGCCTGGATACCTGGAATAGATGGACAGTTCTTTTCCATAAAAAAGAAAGCCCAGAGCCCCAGGGCTTCAGGGGCAGATGGAAGCAGCCTTCCACATTCCAAGGTCAGCCAGGCCTTTCAGGTGACCCCTGGGATACCAAGGCAGCCACACCTATTTCATGTTCCCTTGGTTCCACAGGGCCCTGCAGTGTCACAATGGCTCCTTGCTTCCATAACACCCTCAGGTGTCATAATGGCCCCTTGGTTACACAAGTCCTTAAAGAACTTAATGGTCTCCATGGTTCCACAAGGCCCCACAGTGCCATAATGGTCTTTGGGTTCCATGAAGCCCCTCTGTGTCATCATGGTCCCTGGATTCCATTGAGGCCCAGTAGTGCAACAATAATTCCCTTGTTTTGACAACTTCCTATAGTGTCACAATGACCCCTTCCCTTCATGAGGCCCTGCAAGGTCACAATGGCCCTTTGGTTCTTCGTCACCCCACAGAGCCACAATGGTCTCCATGATTCTATGGGGCCTTGCAATGCTACAATGCTCTCTATGGATCCACAGCAGCTCGCAGGATCACAATGGCCCTTTGGCTCTACAAGGCCCGGAAATGCAGCAATGGCCTCTTGGTGCCACAAAGCCCTGCTGCTTCACACAGGCCCCTTGGGACCATGCAGCTCAACAGAGCCACAATGAAGTCCTTGGTTCCATGAGGCTCCACAGTGTCACAGTGTCAGAGTGGCCCCTTGGATCCATGGTACCCTGCAGGGTCACAATGTTCCCCTTGGTTCCACAAGTTCCTACAGTGGAACAGGTTCCACAAGGGCCTGCAGGGTCACCATGGCCCATTGGTTCCACAATGCTCCCCAATGTCACAATGGTCTCCATAGGAAGGAAACAAGCGAGCCCCAGTGGTGCAGGGGCAGATGAGAGGCAGTCGCCAGAGGCCAAGTCTAGCCAGACTTGACTGTATGATCAGACTTTGTCTGGGAGTAACCCTTGGATATAGAGAATTTTAGATGCAGAATTCCCATTTTGGCCATGGGCGCCTAGACAAGAAAGACAGTTCTTTCCTATAGGAATAAAAGCAAAGAGTTCAGTGCTTCAAGGTCAGATGGGAAGTGGCCCTTGACATGTCAAATTCAGTGGGACCTGTCAGACAGCCCTCAGGAATTCAAACCAGGCAGACCTGTTCCATGTTCCCTTACCTTCATGGGTCCTAACACTGTCACAATTGTCTCCTTGATTCTATGAGGTCTGGCAATGTCACAATGACTTCTTGGTTTCATGAGCCCCAACAGAGTCACAAGGGTCCATTGGCCCCATGCAGCCCTGATGTGAAACAATGGCTCCTTGTTTCTATTTTAA
Organism: Zonotrichia leucophrys gambelii; assembly: GCF_028769735.1. NCBI lineage: Eukaryota > Metazoa > Chordata > Aves > Passeriformes > Passerellidae > Zonotrichia > Zonotrichia leucophrys. The sequence goes on from NW_026992654.1 coordinate 41,455, forward strand.
ATCAATTACAATCAAACCACAGTTTGATCATTGATCCTTGCTTTCATAGGGCCCATGATTTGCATAATGGTCTCCTTGATTTCATGATTCCTGGATTCCACAGTCTCACCAAAGTTTTCTTGGACCTGCATTGTCACAACTGACCCATGGTTCCATAAGGTTCCGTAGGG
>NW_026992655.1:0-41436 GCF_028769735.1 Zonotrichia leucophrys gambelii
TCAAAAACAGGCCAATAGTTTAATGTTTCTGAAAGCGTCCAGACAACAGTGCCCTCATGGAAGCCTTGAGCTCCTCGTTCCTCAGGGTGTAGATGAGGGGGTTCAGGGCTGGAGGCACACGGAGTACAGAACTGACAGGGCCAGATCCAGGGATGGGAAGGACATGGAGGGGGGCTTCAGGTAGGCTAAAAAGCCAGTGCTGAGAAACAGGGAGAGCACGGCCAGGTGAGGGAGGCAGGTGGAAAAGGCTTTGTGCCGTCCCTGCGCAGAGGGGATCCTCAGCACAGCCCTGAAGATCTGCACATAGGAGAAAACAATGAACACAAAGCAGCCAGAAGCTAAACAGACAGCAACCAATGAAATCCAAATTTTTCTGAAGGTAGACTGTGAGCAGGAGAGCTTGAGGATCTGTGGGATTTCACAGAAGAACTGGCCCAGGGCATTGCTGTGGCACAGGGGCAGGGAAAATGTATTGGCTGTTTGCAGCAGAGCATAGAGAAAGGCACTGGCCCAGGCAGCTGCTGCCATGTGGGCACAAGCTCTGCTGCCCAGGAGGGTCCCGTAGTGCAGGGGTTTGCAGATGGACACATAGCGGTCGTAGCACATGACGGTCAGGAGGGAAAATTCTGCTGAAATGAAAAATACATACATAAATAGCTGAGCAGCACATCCTGAGTAGGAGATGCCCCTGGTGTCCCAGAGGGAATTGTGCATGGCTTTGGGGACAGTGGTGCAGATGGAGCCCAGGTCACTGAGGGCCAGGTTGAGCAGGAAGAAGAACATGGGCGTGTGCAGGTGGTGGCCGCAGGCTACGGCGCTGATGATGAGGCCGTTGCCCAGGAGGGCAGCCAGGGAGATGCCCAGCAAGAGGCAGAAGTGCAGGAGCTGCAGCTGCCGCGTGTCTGCCAATGCCAGCAGGAGGAAGTGCCTGATGGAGCTGCTGTTGGACATTTTCTGTGTCTGCACATTTCAACCTACAGAAGGAGGAAAGACAGGGACAACTTGGGGGAGATTTCTCTCAGAAAAGTCAAAGCCCTTTCTCATAAACCATTTCCTGCCACTGAACGTCTCTCCCTTGTCTGTGTCTCGGAGATCTTCCTTCACCTTTGCTGCTGGAGCCCTGATTGCTGCTTGCCAATGTTGTGTGAGGAGCTGGACTTTGGCCTGCAGGACACCAGGGAGTCAGCCCAGACTCCCAGTCAGTGCAGGGGAACAGTGAGGGCAGGGTCCAGTCCAGGTTTTGCAATGTGGTTAGAGTTTGTTCCCCTAATGCAGAGGAGCTGCCTGGGTGAATGGATGGGGATTGCAGGAGGCAGAACGAGAGATTCTGCTGCACCTGTGGAGAACAGAGAGTCCAGAGAGGCAGGAGGATTGTCTGAGGCTTAGTGCAGACTGAGGGGAGCTGCTCTGTCCCTCTCTCCTGGTCCAGCTGCCCTGCACTTGCACCTTTCTGAAATCCACTCCTGTGTTACCCTGGACAGCCAGGAGACACTACTGAGAGCAGAGGGATCCCTGGCACACAAAGTGGCTCCTGCCTTTCCCAGAGTCAGGAGAGTGAGCTCATTGCCAGCCTCCCAGGCTGCCCTGCCCAGAGCTGCCCGGGCACAGGGAGCTGGGACACCCCATTGCTGTGCTCAGCCTGCACAGGAGGAGCCCAAGGGCTGGGCCTGGCCCTGCAGCTGGAACTGCCATTGCAGAGAGCCCCTCAGCAATGCCAGCAGCACCTGGGCAAGGAAAGGAAAGAGAGAGAGCCGGGCCTGAGGAAAAGCCTTTCCCTGGCCAGCCCTGCCCAGCCCCTGCCAGGCAGCAGCAGGGCAGGACAGTGGCCCTCAGGCCCTGGTCAGCAGGGAATGGGCACATGGCCGCAGAGATGCCCTTCATCTCTGGGGCTGCTCTGCCGACCCAGGAGGGACTGAGGGCCCCGAGTCCCCGGGCTGAAGGCTGTGCTGGCTGCGAGGGGACACAAGAGCTGTGCTGCTCAGGGCAGTGTCTGCCCTGCAGGGCAGGCCCGGCAGGTGCCACATCTGCCCTGCAGCAGTGCTTCCCTCAGCAATGCCTCCCTCCCTCCCTGCCCACGGCTCTGCTGCTGGAGCTGTCCCAGCCCCAGCTGCTCCTGTGGCCCCGGGCTCCTTCCCTGCCAGAGCTGCCAGAGCCCAGCCCAGCCCTTGGGCCAGCCCTGCCCGGCAGCTGCTGGGCCCTGCAGGGATGAAAGAACAGCTCCCCCATTCTGGCCACCATGGAAAGGTGATGCTGCATGGATCTGAGGGCTGGGCAGGTGCAGGCACTTGCTGAGGTGCCCAGGAATCCTCAGGGTGATTGTTTAGGGAGTCTCAGGCCCTGATGTACCCTGCAAAGGTTATTTTCTATTTCCACCAAGCTGAGCCAGGTAAAGTGGGAGCAGAGAATCAGGAAAGCAGAGACCCAAGCAGGAAACTCCTGCTGTGAATGAGCTCATGGCAAGTCCCCTCAGAAATGAGCTGGGCGTGGGCTGGAGCTCTGAGCAGCCCTGGCTGCAGCCCCAGCTTCACCCCCTGCAGCCGTCCCTGGCAGCTGGAGCCGTCCCGCCCTGTCCCTCTGACGGTGCCCAGGGCAGCCCCGCTCTGCAGCACATCCTCCCCCAAACAGAAACAGCAGCAGAGCCAGCCTTAAAGTCACATCAGTCCTGTGAAGGTCAGCTTCAGGAGATCCCTCCAGGAGCACAGGGGACATTGCCCTGCACCCACACACTCACCATGCACAGGGCTGTGAAGGTGTTTCCACAAGTGAGGTCTCAGCTCAATGTCTTCCCAATCCTGATTGCCTTCAGCCTGTCTCTGCCTGGCTCCTGTCCCCTCAGTACCTGCAGGCAGAGCCCTCAGCCCTGCTGGGCTGGGAGAGGAGCTGGTCCTGCGAAGAGCTGTTCCTTTAAAGCTCAGCAGCACAGACACAGCACAAGGACTTTAGTGAGCCTCTCAGGGATTTGGGGCTGTTTACATCAGACTCAGTCCCTGAGAGAGTGTTCAAAAAACTTCTCAAGAACTCAAATTTAAAATGAAACTCTGAACTTTCTTGAAGTTTTAATGAGTCCCACAGATGGACACAACTGGGAAACTGTCCCCATGTTCCAGTTACAGCAGAACAATGGAGGCAGTGATGACAGCTGTGGATAAAGAAGGCAAAGGTGTTTGTGGTGCTGAGCAAAGCTGGATGTGTTTGAGGTATGCAAAGGGCCAAGGCCTGGGCCCCAGCCCCTGGCCAGGCAGATGCTGTCCCTCCCTCCTTGCTCAGGGCTCTTGCCGGGATGGGCACTGGCATGTGGGGATGTGCAATGGCAAGGGCAGGAGCATGGGGCAGCCCCTGCCAGGCTGCTGAGCAGGGACAAGGAGGCAATGAGGCCCCAGGCCTGCAATGGTCACTTGTCTCCTGCTCCTGCCTCAGGCCCAGGCCCAGCAGCCATGGCCAAAGTGCTGCCCAAGTTGGCTCTGGCAGGGCTGTCTTGCAGCTGCTGCACATGCCTGTGCCCTGTGCAGCCCAGGCTGTGCTACGGTGTCCCTGCCCTGAACCTTTTATATATGAGAAGCTTGACTAGGCCAATATTCAAGCAGCAATCAATTTATTAAATTATATGGTAAAGTATGAGCCATGCAGCGCTGGGTACAGTGGGGGAAGTTTTCCCTCCAACTGCACAGCAATAGTTGAGGCTTGCAGCTATTTATAGGGGCACACATAAGTCTTCTCAGCAGTTTCTATTCTAAATTTGCTCATCAGCAGTTTCTACTCCCAATTTTTACGTCGCAATTCCATACACTATTGTGATTTAGTTTTTCTCAGGATTTATCCCAAAAGGAGTGTCACCAGATGGTGGTGGTCCAGTTTCCGAAAGTAGGAAGATGAATCCCAGCTGGTGGAGTCCAGCTCCCCAGATGTGGTTCCACCTTTTAATTGCAGAGACTATATATCTCATAACAGTGATGTCCAGATTTCCTTCATAGAAACTATAAATCCTTGAGGTCATGTTCATCTGCCTTTCTCAAACTGCTTTTCTCTGCTTTATTAAGGCGTGAGATAAGCATATTTCCTTTTTATATATTCCAAAGCTATAGATTTAAGAATACGAGCAATAGTCTAAAATTACACTTCAAAAGGTTATTATTGCAGAACTCTTTAAGGATTAACTACAAGCAAAGACCAATATCCTTAACGCTTTAATTCAAATGCTCCTAAATCAACCAAGATTAATTGCAAACAAAAGATAGGTTCAAAAGCCTTCTTCCATGCCTTACTTTCCTCAGTTATTATTGGAATTGGCAAGTGTCCCATTGTTGCTCACCGTATTGCAATCACAAATACACACATTGCCTGTATGTACCTGACACGAAACAGAGCTTTGTATCTCACAGTCCTCCCCCTACTTGTATAAATTTTCATTTATCTTACTCATTCGTGTCTGGGCTTCAAATCTGGCCAAAACTTTGGAAGCTTTTCCCTTTCAGTCTTCTTTCTTTAATCTTGTTTTTTTTTTGATATCTTAGCTGTTTTCTCAATTTGGCCAACCTCTCCTGTAGCCAGTTCCAGGTGTGCCACAGCAACCTGCATGCTTTGAATAACTGAGTGGATTAGTCGGATAAAACATTGAATAAGGCAAGGTAGAAACAATAACCCAGCTAATGAACACAATATCATGAACCCTATTTTCTTCCACCAAGTTCCCCCTCCAAGCACCTGGTCCCACCATGATGCAGGAAGGATGGAATCCCATTTTTGTACCGGGACACGAGCCACCCTTTTGATCTCTGCTGCTAAACCTCTGATGGTTTCTCCATAACTGTCAATCTCAATACAGCATTCTGAATCATTGAATTTTCCCCACACACCCCCTTCTTTGGCCAGCAAATAGTCTAATGCTATTCGATTCTGATACACAAAAGCCCACACCTGAGTGTGTTGCCGGCTTAACAAGTCCAGGGCCTCCAAGGAGTGATTCGAGACTGTCTGTAGTCTAATCAATCGGTTCAGTAGGTAAATCGAGGTCATATATCCCCAGCTTCCATCTTGAGCCCAAGTGGCTGACCCATAATAATCTATTATTCTTTCTGCTGGCCATTCTTCTTCTCCCCATTTGTGGTCCCCTCCTGCCCTTGGAAACTCAAGTTTTAATTATCTTTTTTCTCTGTTTATGTTTTCATATAAGAGTGCTCCTAACAGGTTACTCTTGGACTTTGGTAGTCCAAAGAAGGAGGGTTGTATAATCCCTAATGTACAGGATCCTTTCCATCTACAGCCCAGTTGAAGCAAGCCTTTGGTACACAAATGAAATATATCCCATTTGGGGCCTTCTATGGGTCATTTACAGCTTCAAGGTTTTTCCTAGTACATTCTTAGGGTCTCCAGGGATTATTAAGGGTTAGCTCCAGGACTTTTATGCCAGGACAACTTTATCTGGTTTTTCCATTCATAATTTTTCTCTTTAATTACGCTCCAGTATCCAGCCGGAGGTGCTGGCTGCCAAGTTCTAGTGTTATTGCTTGAATTTACTGCTAAAGTAGATCTGCAGGGAGTATACCCTACCACTTCAGTATGTTTTCTCCCCTCCTGCTGATGCAAACTGTTCCAATTATTCGGTGGTTTAAAATCCATCCTTCAGGCCATTTCAATCTTTTGGAAATTTTAGTATGGTTTTATTTTAGGAATTGCTCTGGAGCTAGACTCTCACCTCTGCATGCCCATTTTTCAGCTAATTTCAATCCACCACAAATCCAACAGTTGGATAACTCTAATTCTGTGGCAATTTCTTGCATTAGATCTACAAAAAGGTTCCTATGTGAAGTCAGAAATCCTCAATCAATATACTGTTCTAACTGTTCTAACTGTTCTAACTGTTTGTGTTGTTGACTTAATTTATTTAGCTTTTCTTGTTCTACTCTTTTCTTTTTTGCTTCTGATTCTTGATTTTGTAGTTTTTGAGTCATTTGTTTCATTCTACTCTCTCGGTCTCTTCCTTCTCTGTCCCTTGCTAAACAAAAGAATTTGGTTTATCCCAGAAAAATTCATTCATCATCATCCTTGAGAAAGCTGGTGAACACGGGCCCATCCTTGGGAGAAACCTTCAGTCCGTGTTTTAAATTTTCTCCAACCCAGTATAATTTGCCACCCATAGTGCACATTTTTAATTGGTTATGGTCATAGCACACTTCACTAACATGGGAATGTGCCATGAACATTGATTCCATTTTTCCCCCGATCCAGACATTATGACTGCATTTGTCACAGACAGCCGGAGCAATAGGCTCTGATCCTGCAACTCACTCGTGGATTATGTGGAGTTCAGGAGTGAGGCTACTAAGGCCCATTGCCTGGGATGCAATGATCAATACAGTGAAAGTAATCTTCAGGGGGTTTAACTCTCTACCTCTCTCAAGGCTCCTTGGGTTGCATCCAAGGGCCGAGATGTAGATCTTCTCTGTAGCAGAGTTTATACCTTGGGATTTAGTCACTGATATCTTTCGTTTCATTTTTGCCTTTTGCCTCATGAGCCTTCAGATCGCTATTTATTGTGGTTGTGGCCTGATTCTTTTTAATTTAGGCCAATTGACCCCTAAGTTTGTGGGATGTGTGACTACAATAGGGTTGGTGTATGTGCCTCCCCCTCTTCCAGCGATACTTGGCTTCCTGCCACTCTTTTGCTTTAATTTGATATTCATCAGGTATCCAATTGCCCTTGTCACACTCTGTTTTATCTAATTTGGCCTTTGGTACTTCCTGCAAATCAATTCCTGCTCTTGCTCTGTGTACCCAAGTTCTCCACCGATCTTTATCACCTGTTTTAATATATCCTTTCCTTACTGCACCCCATAATGTTCTATCAGTTTCTTTTTCGATTTCTTTCATACAATTACAGCAGAGAGCATTAGGGATCTGTCGCCTTGGTAGGTTTGTATACCAATATTCTTCACACTCTATACACTTAAAACAACCCCATGGATAACACTTACAGTTTGGAGTAGTACATTCTACCTCTCTTGTGTACAATTGGTTTTACAGCTTAAGGTAGGAGCATTTTCGAGACATACATCAGTCTCTTTGTAACTTGATTTTCAGTTCTCTGGGGGTAGATGCAATTCTCCACTGGGATTCAGCAGGCATCTCTGCCAGTGGTTCCATCTCTGTCCGTGGTTCTGCTGGTCCTTTGACCCACGACACGTGGGTCCAGCCTTTTTCCACAGTTCGGACAGCTGTATCAGTGGTCAGCAGAGTTAAATATGGACCTTCCCACCTAGGAGACAAACTTTCTTCATTCCAGCTTTTAATCAGCACCCAGTCGTCCGGTTTATCTCGGCTGTTTGAGGGGCCTGGAAGGCCCGGAGGTGGCCCGGAGGTGGCCCGGAGGTGGCCTTGACGCAGCCCGCGTATCAAAGGACGAGAAGAGGCTTCAGTTCTTCTTTCTGGTTTTATGTTTATTAATTGTTTATCTAAAAGATGTTCTTTCAGCTCAACAGAGATCCGCACAGCAGTCAGCCATGGGCACACTGTGCCGTCCCACGGACCGCCACGTATCTTTATACCCCTAGTTACGTATACAATATTTATCATTTTTCCCCAATACCATCTATTCTTATAACTCGGTGTACTCTTAGTAATAACCAATCCAAAGGTGCCACCGTGGCCAAAGAAGATGGAGGAGAGGAGGAAGAAGAAGGAGGACAGGACACACCCCAATTCCTCCATCTTACTCCTCTAAACCCCCTGTACATAAATCCTAAACCCTGTTTCTCACCCTCTAATTAGCTAATCTTTCCACCCTTCACCCCGGTGAGGCCCTCTTATCTTCATAAAGGTGTCGTCTCCCGTGTAGGGTCAAAGTCCTGCCACCAGACACTTCTGGCAACATTCCAGGACTCCCGGGCCCCCCAAGGGTGGTCCCGGGGGCTCGGCATGCCAGGACTCAAATCCTGAGATCCCACATCTCCCCCTTCTGTTTGCACCAAGAAGACCTCTTTTATCACCCGATTCATGGCGCGCTTCAGACATACAAAAATGCACGGGACGACAATCATGAGGACTAGTAGGACTATTAAAACATAAAACCCTATCCTTAAGATTCTTCTCCAAATAGGAGAAATGTCAAGGAAATCTGCCAGCTGATCAACCCATGATCCCGTGATCTCGCCAAGCTTATTTACGCTGTCTTTTATGTTTCTAATACTTTCATGAATCGATTTTGAGTGATCTGAGAGATTCATGCAGCACATCCCTTCAAACTCTTCACACCCATGTCCATGGGCGAGCAATAGATAATCGATTGCAGCTCTGTTTTGAAGAGTCGCCTGTCTTATACCACTAACGTCTTTTAGCATGTCATCCAATGCGACAGACACAGATCGTGCATGTTTGCTCAACCAGCAACCCATGTGGTCGATCTGAGTTAAAGCCACCCCTGATGCTGTTTGAGGTGAGAAAATTGCCGTAGCAATGCTTGTTTTCTTATCCCAAGAAAATACTTCGTCATTGCAATCTGTCGCATAATTTTGGATTGATCTTTTTCCTCTGCGCCTTTTCTCTCTTAACATGTTCAAATCAGGCGACAGCATTGAAATTTCCCCAATGCCGCATGGACCTCCCGTGGCATTAGCAGGAATGCCGTGCCAAATTCTGTCCCCACAAATTAAAAACAAACCCCGTGGCAATTGCACTGGGACTTGGATTGATCCTTTGGCAGTTCTCTTTGTATATTTGCACCAAGCCGATGCATTCTTATAAAACTCATGATTGGGAGTCAAATCAATAGTTTTTGCCTTCGTGGCCTCCGGAATCTCAAACTGCATGCAGAACCCCATTGTCATGGACCCAAAAATCTCCAATTCCTGAGGTTCTGTAGAAGCCACAGGAAGTAGATGTGTCCAAGCACACCACTCTTTCACAGGATTTTCAATGACCTGGGAAATGTTAACTGTGGAATGCCCTGGAACTGGCCATTCGTCCACTGGCAATCCAACCATGCATGCAGAAAATGGTTTTCCTGGCCTCGAATGTGTCAGGCAAATACTATCTAGATTTGCTGCTTGAGCCAAAGTCTCCCATAGATTTTGCCTTGGCTGATTTACAGGTAAATCTTCTCCCTTACTTGCTGCAATGAATGAAAGAATGATGCACATAAGCATCATGACACTCATTATTACGCTTTTATACAGAAATCCCCAAAGTCCTTAGTTTCTTTTTATTTTTCTTCGGGATCGCTCCTTCCGGCCTGAGTCTCGACTTCTGTCTGAGAACTCGTCTCTTTGTTTCTCGGATCAGCGTTCTCGGGTTCTCGCGTCCGGAATGGCTTCACGTGCCGCGCCGACACCCACTTTAGACCTCGATCTGTGGAGATACAAGCAAAACCCTTGCCCCAAGTGATTAGTCTGAAAGGACCCTCTATTTGTCCTGTTTCTGGGTTCCTGATCAAAACCAAGGGGTTTTCCCTTAGCTTTGCCTGTGTGCTATTTAGAAAGTGTCTCACGATTGGTGGATTAGGTTCCGAGGATGAGCTATTTAGGAAATTCAACACATACAGTGCCTTATTTAATTTCATGTGAGGTGTTGCCTCTGGCTCACCCCTTCTCTGTCTGTCCAGAAGGGATTTCAGGGTGTGATGTGTTCTTTCAATGATCGCTTGACCTGTGGGTGAATGTGGAATACCGAACGTGTGTCTGACACCCCATTTTTTCAGGAACTTGTCAAGCACCCTGCCTGTATACGTTGGACCGTTATCTGTTTTTATCTCCTGAGGCACACCTAATGCTGCAAATGCTTGCAGAAAATGTCGGCAAGCATGGTCTGCTGTTTCCCCTGCATGTGCTGAAGCAAAGACTGCACCTGAGAATGTATCTACAGAAACATGAACATTTTTGAGCCTCCCAAAAGATGGATATTTCGTGACATCAGCTTGCCACAACTGAAGACTTTGCAGCCCCCGCGGATTGATAGCTCCGGTGGAAGAAGGTGGCTGCACAAACTGACAGTCTGGACAAGCACTAATGATCTCCCTCGCCTGAGTCTTTGTGAGACGAAAGGACTCCATCAGCGCTTGCGCATTCTGATGAAAAAACGCATGACTTAACCTTGCTTGCTCAAAAATGTCCGGCAGTGTTTGCGAAATGGGCATTGTCAGCCTGTCCGCTCGAGCATTTCCCTCCGCTAGAAATCCCGGAAGTGTCGTGTGCGCTCTAATGTGTGTGATAAAATACTCTCTTTCCCTGCTCTCTAGCAATGCCTTCAAGCTCGTCAGATAGGAGTATAAAACCCCATTACTGACTTCTTTCAAGAGCGAGCCTTCCAATCTCTTGACCACACCCGCAACATATGCGGAGTCTGTCACCAGATTGAGAGGTTGTTTGAATAACTGAAATGCTCGGACAACAGCTGCCAACTCCACAATTTGTGGAGAGCCCTGAACCTTCCTCACATCAGATTCCCAATCCCCTGTCGTTGAGTCTCTCCACGTGATCACCGACTTGTGTGTCTTCCCTGAGCCATCCGTGAACACTGTGATCCCGTCCAAAGGTTCTTCACTTATTCTTGGTTTTGTTTTATAACATATTTGCGATTGCAGTATCTTGTGTTGCGGAAAGTGGATTGTGCAAGTTCCCGGGAACGCCAGCAATGCGATTAACAGGTCTTTCGATTGCTGCATCGCCCACTCGAAATAGTCTTTTTTCAAGGGTAACCTGATGGTTGAAAATTCTCTTCCTGCCATCGTCAGCAACCTTGTTCTCGCTTTTATGATGATCTGTGCTGCCATCTCCAAGTCTGTAAGAATTGTTTTTGCGGGCCTGTGTGGTAGGAAAATCCACTCTATGATTATCAAAGAGTCCTTTTGCGACTCGTCCCATTGGAAGATCAAACCATGGAACTGTGTTTTCTTCCCCAGCACTGCCAACTGAAAAGGCAACGTTGGAACAAATCGATGTACCTGCCTTTTCTGTATCGCGTCTGCAACCTTCTCCAATTCCTTCTTTGCTTCTTGCGTGAGTGTCCTGGGAGACCGAATGTCTGTGTCTCCTGTCAAAAGATCGAGCAACGCTGGGATGTCGCTGTTTGTGATTCCCAAAACCGGCCTCATCCAGTTGATTTCTCCCAGAAGCTGTTGCAAATCGTGCAGATTGGTGATCTTGGTGCTGATCTCCACCTTTTGAGGCTTTATTGTTCTTTCTGAAATTTTCCACCCTAGATATTTCCAAGGTGCAACCTCTTGAATCTTTGAAATGCTGATCTCTAGACCTGCCTTCTGCACCTCTGCGATCACACAGTCACGAGCTCCTTGCAGCTCCTGTTGTGTTGATGCTGCAATGAGCAAATCATCCATGTAATGAATGATCTTTACCTTTGGAAAGTTCTTCCGTGCTGGTGCCAAAGCTCGTGCCACGTACCATTGGCAGATCGTCGGAGAATTTTTCAGGCCCTGTGGAAGAACGACCCAATGGTACCGCTGCAGAGTCGTTTCCTTGTTGATACTCGGAACTGAAAAGGCAAATCTCGGAGCGTCATCTGGATGAAGTGGGATACTGAAAAAACAATCCTTGAGGTCAATGACCACAAGCTGCCAATCTCTGGGAATCATTGAGACAGATGGAAGTCCCAATTGAAGCGGTCCCATGTCTTCTATGACATCGTTGATCTTCCTGAGATCGTGTAGCAATCTCCATTTGCCCGATAGTTTTTTCTTGATGACAAACACTGGAGAATTCCAAGGGCTGTCTGTTGGCTTGATGTGTCCCGCCTGCAATTGTTCTCGGACCAGGTTTCTCAAAGCACTCAACTTTTTCCGCTCAAGGGGCCACTGATCCACCCAAACTGGTTTATTGGTTTTCCATGTCAGTTTCAGTGTGGGGAGTGCTGCAGTGACCCCTACTAAAAATCCACTTCGATCTTCGCACCCCATTGTGCCAAAAGGTCTCGACCCCAGACTGTGATCGGCTTCTGGACAATAAAAGGACGAATGACCGCCGTCTTGTCTCCTGGTCCCGTGACAACGACAGAATTCTCACTTTGCAGACACAGAGATGCTCCTCCTATGCCTGAGAGAGAACCCAGTGGCGCGACCAAGCTCCAGCTGCGTGGCCAGAAAATGTATGATATCACTGTTACATCCGCCCCTGTATCGAGCATGCCTGTAATCGCTATTGTTCCGTTCCCGCATGTCAATTGGCATGTGAGCGTGGGTCGGTCTCGACCTATGTGCTTCACCCATGTTGTATGTACTTCAACATGTTCCTTCATAGGGAAACCTTCTTCGTCGAAGATTGACATGACCTCTCCAACTGCGTGTGGCGGCAGTGCAAAGGCTCTCGCAACCACAGTGTTTTCTGGTACAGTCAATGGTGGACGAAGTGCTCTTGCCAACACTGTCAATTCTGTATTTTTGTCCGCTGATATAACTGTCGGATAGACAATGAGTCCAAGAATACTGCATTTATCTTGTCCGATTATGAGGAAATCTTGCTTCTTATATGAGTCCCCGCGGACACCTGTTGGTATTTCCGCATGACTTTCGTCTAGAAAGCAAACTAATTTTGAAGCTGCCAATGTGCACTGTGCCCCTGGTGGGAGGAGGTCTGGGTCACTGTGGAATCGGCTAAGGGTTTTGCTGAGGGCGTCTGCTTGTTGCTCACTGATGATTGCCCCGTCTGCTCTTGCGACACCGCCAGTACTTGTGTCTGAGCGCGCTGGTCCGCGCTGCGCCTCGCGTTTCCCGGATACGGTAACGGATTTCCATCCACATCTGTTCGGGAATAACATTCTTTCGCAGGATGTCTTCCTCTCCCGCACCGTGCGCAGACTGGCCTTTCCGCCTTCTGTACCGGCGCTGGCGTATGTGTTTGTGCACAGTTCCTTTTCAAGTGCCCAAGCTGTCCACATCTATAGCACTGTCCTCTTGGGGGATTGTTCTTTTTCTGCATCGTTGCAAGAACTTTGTTGATGTTCTCGTTCTGTTGATGCAGTATTTTTTCCAGCATCTTCTCCAGGGTCTTGTCCTCTGCTTGCTTTTCTGAATGTCCCTTTAATTGATTCTCCCATTCCTCTCTCAATTCATTCTTCACAATCGCTGCGACATGCTGAGGTGTTCCCACCTTGCTGCATGCCTCCACCATCTCTGCCAAGGATGGCCGTCCTGGCATGGCGCTGATCACCCGTTGACAATCCGGGTTGGCATTGCCGAAGGCTAAGCTTTCCAAGAGAGGCCTCTTTGCTTCTTCTATCGTCACCTGTCGATCCACGGCTTGCGTGAGTCGATCGATGAACGACATGAATGGCTCTGTGGGACCTTGCTTGATGCAAGAGAACGGGACTTCTGGAGCTCCTGTAGGTGCGATTTGCATAATTGCCATCCTCGCAGCCTCCTTGATGTCACTTAATACTCTTCGTGGCAGCCTAGCTGCTTGTTCCCCTGGGTTGTCATCTGGAGGATCTCCTGCTAACTGCCCTTCTGTGAGGTTTGCATTTGGCCCGCCTTGGTATCTGTTCCGTAATTCAGCGAGATATTTTCTCCACCTTTTTTCCCAGACAAGGCTTTGAGTGTCAGTGAGAATCATTGCCACAATGCTTCGAATGTCATATGGTGTGAGATCATATGTAGCGAATGTCCCTCTTAATAGCTGTTTGAAGTATTGTGAATTCAGCCCAAAAGTTTGAGCCGCCTTCCCTAAATCCTTGAGTATTTCATGACCCATCCTTTCCCACCTCGGGTTCTGTCCCTGGGCATCATATGTCACTGGCATTGTCAGATCTCCTGATCCCGGAAATAAATGCTTTTCTTTTGCCAACGCTTTTCTGATTCGCTTCCAATCCATCGTCTTCACTGGCTCCTGAAATTCTTCTTCTTCTTCAGGTTCCGTTGGAATTTGTATAAATAATGGTGCTGTGGATGTTGTTGGTTCATCACGTCTCATTCTTCGCCTTGAGGTTTTTGGCCTCGCTCCCAAATCCGAAAAGGAAGCTTGAGGATCCTGTCGATATTTCTTTTTCGTGGTATCCACTGAATGCAAGAAGCTCTTTGTTGCTTCTGCTGCTGACAGCATCCATATGGGAACCCCTTCTGATGCTGTGATCCTTATAATATTTTCTTCTTGTAGCTGTTCTTCATCGGAGCTTTCATCCTCTTCATGAAGCCTTGAAGTCGATGGATAATCCCTTTGTTGTGTTGGCATTGCTTTCTTTAAAATGCTTTTCTTTTTATATAATGTTGGGAAAAATTGTTGCATTGTTGCAGTCTCGCCACGAGATGGCGCTGTGGCTCCGCCGATCCAATCCGGGATGGCGTGCACTTCTGTCTTCCAGCCACCAGATGGCGCTGTCACCGGCTTCCCTGGCTCTGGTGACGTAGCGTACTCTGTTGCTTCACTTCCTGCCGGTGGCCATATTGGTCGCCTCCCTATCTCGGCCCGCGTGTTTTCGGCTTTTAATTCAAGTGAAATTGGGGTTTGAACACCAGAACGCCTCTCCTGAGGGGGTGAGTCTTGGACTCCAAGGGTTTTGATCAAGGGCACCAAGTCTGGAGAAGGCGGGGGGCCCCGGGATATGAACTCCCTGGCGCGGCCCCTCCCCGCCCGGGATGTTACAGGGGGTGCGTCCCGCTCCCGCCCGGACTGCGCTCTCTGCGTCTGCGGGCTCTCCGAGCCGCTCCCTGTGTCTCCCGAACTACTTTCACTGTCTCCATCTTGTTCCACCCCTGAGATATCTCCCCTTTGGTCTGCCTCTGACTCTGTGTCCTCCTCCTCCGTTCCCGTGTCTATTTCCCCTTTTGCCGGAGCAAGCAGCCTCCCTCCCGCCGGCGGCCGCGTGCGTTCCGCAATCCTGGCGGACCTTCGCATGGGCTCTGATATCACAACCGCACGCCTTCTACGCCCCCGCACAGCAGCCTTTTGGGGCAGCATAAATTCCCCCTTTTCGCTGCCTGGGTCAGACGCCCCGGCCCCGGTCCGTGACTTTTCCGAGCCCTCGCGAACTCCGCCTGCCGCACACGCCCCCGCATCCCCGCCGGTCGGGGCTGCGGCTGCCGCTGCCCCCGGTCCCGAGTCATGCAAAGCCGCGCGAAAACACGCCTTCTCTGTTTTTTCTTCACCCGCGCTCCCCGCCTGCTCTGCCGCAGCCTGGCTTCCCTGCTCCGTTGCCGCTGCGTCGCGAGAAAGCGCGCCCCCCGGTCCCCTCTCTCCCCCCAGCTCCCTTCCCCCTTCTGTTTCCGACTCCCCCATGCTCTCCGGGGTTTTTGGACGTTTTGGGGGTTTCCCAGGGTTTCTGGGTTTTGGGACCGGGTATTTTAATAATATTTCTTGCTCTTTTTTTTCAGGAGCATTTTCCTCTTGGCCTTTTAAGGCCAGAGCTAATTTTTTCTTTCCCGGGGCTTTGCCCCCCGCCTCTTTCAGAGACGCTTCCCCCCCGGATGTCTGCTGCGTCCGGGGTCCTGGAATTTCATTTGCATAGAAATCCCTTCCAGCATTATTCTTGCAGGAGACAGCAGCTTCAACGCTGTCTCATCTTTTTTAGTAGCTAAGAAATATAAGTGTCTATTTATTTCCTGCCAAAACCCCACTTCAAATAGCAGGCACGTTTCTGCCAGTGGGTAGTTTAGCCTTGCCCATAGTAATAATTGTTTTAATTCTTTCTTTGGAATTCCCTCTGTATACGTTTCAGTCACACCCTGTAGGGCGGACAAAATTTCCCGTTGTTCCTGGGAAAGTGTGCCTCCCATGTTGTTATTTTTCAGGCTTTCTTACCGAATCTGTCGCCCACAGAGCAGTCTGGACGTCTCGATCACTGTCCAGCAGATCAGGAGAAGTGGACCCAGGGCGCCTTCTGGTTCCAGTCCGGGCTGTCCTGCTACGAATTCCCTTCGGCAGAAACTGAGAGATGGAATTCTCAGTGACTGCTGTTTTTTTGCAGTCTCTGCTGGCTTTTTTTTTTTTTTTCTTCTTCTCTCTCTTTTTCTTCAGGGCTTTGAAGGTGGTGGTGGCCCCCCCGAAAGGTTGTGGTGGTCAGAGCCCACCCAGGGACGCCAAATGTCCGGTTTATCTCGGCTGTTTGAGGGGCCTGGGAGGCCCGGAGGTGGCCCGGAGGTGGCCCGGAGGTGGCCTTGACGCAGCCCGCGTATCAAAGGACGAGAAGAGGCTTCAGTTCTTCTTTCTGGTTTTATGTTTATTAATTGTTTATCTAAAAGATGTTCTTTCAGCTCAACAGAGATCCGCACAGCAGTCAGCCATGGGCACACTGTGCCGTCCCACGGACCGCCACGTATCTTTATACCCCTAGTTACGTATACAATATTTATCATTTTTCCCCAATACCATCTATTCTTATAACTCGGTGTACCCTTAGTAATAACCAATCCAAAGGTGCCACCGTGGCCAAAGAAGATGGAGGAGAGGAGGAAGAAGAAGGAGGGTAGGACACACCCCAATTCCTCCATCTTACTCCTCTAAACCCCCTGTACATAAATCCTAAACCCTGTTTCTCACCCTCTAATTAGCTAATCTTTCCACCCTTCACCCCGGTGAGGCCCTCTTATCTTCATAAAGGTGTCGTCTCCCGTGTAGGGTCAAAGTCCTGCCACCAGACACTTCTGGCAACATTCCAGGACTCCCGGGCCCCCCAAGGGTGGTCCCGGGGGCTCGGCATGCCAGGACTCAAATCCTGAGATCCCACACCCAGTCACCTGGTTTTATTTGATCCATGCTAAATCCGAGAGGGGCTGATTGAGCAATTACTTTTTTCTCTCTTAGTTCTAGGACATGTTGTCCCATCTTTTGGATGTATTTTTGAATAGTCATATCAGGTACAACTACTGATGTTTTGGGTACTTCCTGGGAATAAGGCATTCCATAAAGCATCTCATATGCAGAAAGTCCCGTATCTGCATTTGGAAGGGTTCTTATATTAAGTAATGCTAAAGGTAAACATTTTACCCATGACATTCGGGTCTCAATCATCAATGTTTTTAATTGCTGTTTTATAGTTTGGTTCATTCTTTCAACCCTCCCAGAGCTCTGGGGGTGCTAAGTGGTGTGATATTCCCAGGAAATACCCATAGCTTACATTACTCTTTTTATAATGCTGGAAGTGGAAGCCTTGAACAGAGTCAATGACCCTGATAACTTCAAATCGGGGAAAAATTTGTTCTAACAATATTTTAACTACAAACTTTGCCGTGGCTCGGGCAGCTGGGTAGGCTTCCACCCAATGAGTTAGTTGATCTACTAATACTAGCATGTATTTCCATCTTGGTAATTCAGTATAATTCACCTGAACCCTTTCAAATGGTCGGTAGGCTATTTTTCTACCGCTGGCTGGAGCTCGTCTCATTACCTTTTTGCTGACTTTTTGACAAGTCAAGCACCCCTGTGTTATTTGTTTTGCTATCTCAAAAATTCCAATACATCTATAATATTTTTAAAAATGGTCACATAAGGCTCTTGTTCCCCTATGAGTATGTTGGTGCAACTGGCTTAAAATCCTTCTAGCATAAGCTTTAGGTAAAATATCTCTCCCATCTGATAGTATCCATTTTCCCAGCTCTTTCTTAGCTTCTAATTTTTTTATAGCTTCTTCCCCTTGAGTATTATAGCTTTTTGGCAGCTTCTCTTGAATTTCTGCTATAGTGTTCAGCTGGATAGTCTCTTTTAGTTTACAAGCTGCCTCCTTTTCTTTTTACTAAGTAGCTTGACTCTTGATGATGACCTCTTACATGTACTACAGCTATTCTCTTAGGTCTTTTCACGGCTTCAAGCACTCTGATTTTTAACTCCTGATGGATCAGTTTCTTCCTTTGAGTGTTTATCAAACTTATTTCTATCTGGATGTGTGCACAATTCCAAAAGCATATTTTGAGTCTGTGTAAATTGTCCTCATCTTATCTTTTCTTAATGAAATAATCAGGTCCCTTCCCAAAAGATTGCATTCTGCTTCTGAAACTAGTAATAGATCACTAATATCCACTTTTCCTTTTGCTTCAATTAGTACTTGTTCAATAATGGGAACCTTAAAGGCCTCCCATTTTGCTCCAATTACTTCAGCTGTTTTCCTGCCAATTTTGCATCTTTTTGGTAATCTTTGCACTGTTGATCTTTCGGCAGCCGTATCTACTAAAAGGGTGACTTCTTCACATTGGGGAACTACTCTTAATTTTCCTCTACAAACAGTTTTTGATCTGCCTCTCACTTCCTGCAAACCCTTTTAACATGTCCTTCCATACCACAGTAAAAGCAGGTAGGTCTTTTAGAACCCTCACCTGTTATTTGTCTCATGCTTTTAGCATTACTTGAAGATGCACTACCGTTCTGAACCTCTTTTACTGCAGCCATGAAAACCTTAGCTTTAGCTTTCGCCTTCTCTTCATCTCTCTCTCTGTGCTTGCCTTAACAATTCTTGCAAACCTCACTCCTGCCAGCCATCTAACTTTCTAAGTTTCCTTCTAATTTCCTCCCATGATTTCGCCACAAACGGGGTTTTGATTAATGCTTCCCAACTGCTGTATCAGGATCTAATCCCAAATACATTTGTATACTCTACCTTATTCCTTCTAACCAATCTATGGTTGACTCATCTTTCTCCTGATGTTCATTCAGGGCCTTGCTAATATTTTGCCCTCCAGGGACTGCTTCTCGAATTCCCTGAATAATGATATTCCTGAGATCTACTATATTGTCCTGGGTTGACTATATGATGCTTTTATCCCCAATTATCTCATTCTGTTTATGTTGAATAATAAGTTTTGCTTCTTTAAGAGTGTCCCAGAGAGTGAAGGGGGGCAGAGAAGAAGCACGCAGTTTGTTTTCAGACACTGCACTCCTCCTCCACGTTCCTGCTCCTGACTGTGTTGTCTGCAGACAGACAGCGGGACAGAGCTCTCTTTTGCTTTTTAGTTAGTGTTAGCTAGCTGAGGCAAAGAAGTTCCCTAGACTGTTTTTTTCACCTTTTTCTTTAGACCTCTTAAAACTGCTCTGGACTGAACACCCAGGAGAGCACCGGCACCTGCAGCTGTGGCCCACCGGGCCAGGCCTGGCCTGCGGCAATTCCAGCACTGAGGGACTGATCAGAGACTGAGTGAGCTGAGCTTCAACCCGGAGTTTTCTCAGTTTGTCATCTCTTTTAGAGTGGCAAGGGGTCTCATTGTTTGATATTGTTTTAGTTTTATTGTTTAATAAACAGTTTTTTTCCACCTTTCTCCAAAGAAGTATTTTTTTTTTCCTCCCAGACCTGTTGAGAAGAGAAGCCGATTAGATCTGCTTTTCCCACCAGAGCTCCTTTAAGAAATTCTTCCCCACATTTGCTCTAAACCTGGACAAAATACATGAGTTGACGCCCAATGCATGGCTGGAAAAGGTGGAAAAAAGCTCTATTAATTGTGTGTTTGTTGTTGTTAAAGCAGTCAGTAGCCATGCTGCTTGAATCCCTGATGTCTCTGTGGGTGAAAGTCTTTGTGTGGCTCTGGGCTCTAGACCTTTTTGAGGTTTCAATACCTTTCTGATCACTAGGATTATTGTCCATATTAAGTCATTTTTACAGTAGAGGGGTAGGGATTGGAATAGCTGTTGTACTGGCCTTGGTGATAATGATTTATAAAGCGTTCACAAAGATACTGGCATCTGTTTACGACATGTATGGTTTATGGTTTCTTCATCCTAGCCTGCATCCCAATTCCAGTAGACCGTTTTGGGAATTTATTAGTAACTACATTCAGTCTGTTAGAGGAGGAGCCAAGAATGAGACTTTCCAGCCTTCCCTTTCCTTCTTCTTCTTTGGATCGGTTATGTCACTTTTTGAGAATGTTCAGTTTCCCCTGAATGTTAAAGAGACCATCTTTCTGGTATTTAATCTGGTAAGCTTCCTCTATATGGTCTGCAGCTTCTCTAGAATGAGGGCTGAGATATCCAGAGGAGCTCGTGAGACCCCTGATCCAGAAGCAGATGCAGGCGTGAAAAATTCTGAGTGGAGTGGAGAATGGGGAAAATATAGGCCAAACCCTGAAGGAATTTTCTGATCCTGTAGACTGGGATTTTCCACGGGAACAAATTCAGAACGCAGCAGAGGTGGGGAAATACCTAAAAGAGAAGTGCCATGACGATTCTAAAGAGAAAAGGCTAATTGCAATAAGCTGGGTCCTGGCCTATGCTTATCGCACTTTGTTAGATGCTGTCGGGCAGCAGACAGAGGCAGGGGGGCAGGGAGATAAATCAGCTATCCCAGTCACTCAAGCTGTAGCCAACAGCCCAAGCTCGAAGCCAGCTGCCAGACCAGACCGTGAGCCTAAGCCAGCATCTAAACCCATGGCTGTTGCTGCCAATACTAGAAGTGGGAAATGCACAGACAAGACCAATCGACCAGTAGATGATGATGATGATGATGGCGATACAGGAGAAGGAACCTTGATGCCTCCTGGCATAAAATCAGGAGTCAAAGCAGCAGGTGCAAGATCAGATGCAAATATTGAGTCCTTTTCCCTGAAGGACCTTCTTGGCCTAAGGAAGGATTACACCCAACAACCTGATGAATCCATAATTAGTTGGCTGGTCCGTCTCTGGGATGCTGCAGGCGAGGCTACCGTTTTGGATGGCACTGAAGCCAGGAATTTGGGATCCCTGCCACAGGATCCTGTCATCGACCATAAAATGATGGGGGGGGGCTAATCCACACAGCCTCTGGGCAGGGGTCTTGGACAGTGATGCACAAAGATACCTGTGTGCAGATGATCTCTATATTCAACAAACTCAGTGGAAGACCATAGAGCAAGGGATCCAATGCCTGAGAGAAATGGCAGTGGCAGAGATTATCTTCTCAGATGATCTAACAACTAGGAACCCAGACTTGGTACCATGCACGTCTGTGATGTGGCGAAAACTTGTGCGACTTCGGCCACAAGAATATGCCTCTGCCTTAGCCATCATGAAGAGGGATGAGAGGGATGAGACTGTGCTTGACATGGCAAGGAAGCTGCGAGCATATGCAGATGCTGTGCACGGCCCAACACATACCAAAATTGCAGCAGTAGAAACACGTCTGCAGAAATTAGAGGATGAGATAGAGGAGAATCATAAGAAGCTCAGAGAGGAGAACAAAGACCTTCTCCAAATCTCGGCAGTATGGATCAGAGGTTCTGGTATCCCAGGCAGATGTTTCCCAGATGGTGAGAGATGGTACACCCCATGAAATGAGCTGTGGTTCTACCTGCTTGATTGTGGAGAAAACATGGGGAGGTGGGATGGAAAACCTACTGCTGTTCTGGCACAACGGGTGCGTGAATTGAAGGAAGCCACCAGAAGGAAAGCAGCTCCAGTTGCCCGTAGCCAAACTGCCAGGTATGATGATGATGACATGTCCGATCCCCTTGAAGGAACATCCAAGACATACGCTCAGGGAAAGAAGGATAACCAGGCTTAGAGGGGCCCTGCCTGCGGCCAGGTAGAGGCCAGGGAAAATCTTGTTTTCTGGTCTGTGTGGATTTGTTGGCCTGGCACATCGGAACCACAAGAATAGAAAGCTTTGGTTGATACTGGTGCGCAATGCACATTAATTCCACCGAGACATGTAGGGACAGTGTGTCTCCATTGCCGGTGTGACAGGGGGATCCCAGGATTTCACTTTGGTGGAAGCTGACGTGAGCCTGACTGGGAGTGAGTGGAAGAAACACTCTATTGTGACTGGCCAAGAGGCCTCGTGTATTTTGGGCATAGACTACCTTCGAAGTGGGTATTTCAAAGACCCAAAGGGACTCAGATGGGCATTTGGAATAGCTGCTGTAGAGACAGAGGGTGTCAAGCAGTTGAACAGCTGGCCTGGACTGTCAGAAAGCCCATCTGCAGTAGGTCTCCTGAAGGTGGAAGAGCAACGAGTACCAATTGCCACCTCAACAGTGCACCGCCGACAGTACTGAACGAATCGAGATGCTGTGATCCCCATCCATAAGATGATCCGAGAGCTGGAGAGCCAAGGGGTGGTCAGCAAGACCCACTCACCCTTCAACAGCCCCATTTGGCCTGTGCGAAAATCTGAAGGAGAATGGAGATTGACTGTGGACTATCGTGCATTGAATGAAGTGACTCCACCACTGAGCGCTGCCGTGCCAGACATATTAGAGCTCCAGTACGAGCTGGAGTCCAAGGCAGCAAGGTGGTACGCCACTATAGACATAGCCAATGCATTTTTCTCCATTCCTCTGGCAGCAGAATGCAGGCCTCAGTTTGCCTTCACCTGGAGGAGCGTGCAGTACACCTGGAACTGACTGCCCCAGGGGTGAAAGCACAGCCCCACCATCTGCCATGGACTGATCCAGGCTGGACTGGAAAAGGGTGAGGCTCCAGAACATCTGCAATATATTGATGACATCATTGTGTGGGGGAAGACAGCAGCAGAGGTGTTCGAGAAAGGGGAGAAAATCATCCAGATTCTCCTAAAAGCTGGCTTTGCCATCAAGAAGAGCAAAGTCAAGGGACCTGCTCAAGAGATGCAGTTCCTGGGAGTGAAGTGGCAAGACGGATGGCGTCAGATTTCCACCGATGTTATCAACAAGATCACAGTAATGTCTCCACCATCCAGCAAGAAAGAAACACAAGCTTTCCTAGGCGCCATAGGTTTTTGGAGGATGCACATTCCCGAATACAGTCAGATCGTGAGCCCTCTCTACCTGGTCACCCATAAGAAGAACACTTTCCATTGGGGCCCTGAGCAGCAACAAGCCTTTGCACAGATCAAGCAGGAGATCGCTCATGCTGTAGCCTTTGGCCCAGTCAGGACAGGACCAGAGGTAAAGAACGTGCTCTACTCTGCAGCCGGGAACCATGGCTTGTCCTGGAGCCTTTGACAGAAGGTGCCTGGGGAGACTCGAGGCCGACCACTGGGATTCTGGAGTTGAAGCTACAGACGCTCTGAAGCCAACTACACTCCCACAGAGAAGGAAATCTTAGCTGCCTATGAAGGAGTCCAGGCTGCCTCAGAGATAATAGGCACTGAAGCACAACTCCTCCTGGCCCCCAACTACCAGTATTGGGGTGGATGTTCAAAGCAAAGGTTCCCTCTGCGCATCATGCCACCACTGCTACATGGAGCAAATGGATTGCTGTTATCACACAGCGCGCCCGTATTGGAAAACTGAATCGCCCTGGGATTCTGGAAATAATTACAAACTGGTCGGAAGGTGAAAACTTTGGTCTCTCTGATGAAGGGGAACAAGAAGTGACACGGGCTGAAGAAGCTCCACCATACAACCAACTGCCAGCAGAAGATACACGATACGCTCTCTTTACTGATGGTTCTTGCTGCATTGTGGGAATGAACCGGAAGTGGAAAGCACCCGTATGGAGCCCCACACAACAGGTGGCAGAGGCCACTGAAGGAGAAGCTGGACCAAGCCAACTTGCTGAACTCAAAGCTGTTCAACTGGCCCTGGATATTGCTGAGAGAGAGAAGTGGCCAAAGCTCTACCTTTATACTGATTCATGGATAGTAGCCAATGCTCTGTGGGGATGGCTGGAGAGGTGGAGAAAGGCTAACTGGCAGCGTAGAGGAAAACCAATTTGGGCTGCTGATGAGTGGAAAGACATTGCTACCAGGGTAGGGAAACTGCCTGTAGTAGTCCGCCATGTAGATGCCCATGTACCCAAGAGTAGGGCCAATGAGGAGCACCGAAACAATGAGCAGGTAGGTCAGGCTGCAAAGATAGGGGTGTCCAAAATAGACCTAGATTGGGAACATAAGGGAGAGTTATTCCTAGCTCGATGGGCCCATGATGCCTCAGGCCACCAGGGCAGAGATGCCACCTGTAAGTGGGCATGAGACCGAGGGGTGGATTTAACCATGGACAGTATTTCTCAGGTTATCCATGACTGTGAGATGTGTGCTGCCATCAAGCAGGCCAAATGAGTGAAGCCCCTGTGGTACGGTGGGCGGTGGTCTAAGTACAAGTATGGGGAGGCCTGGCAGATTGACTCCATCACACTGCCCCAGACACGCCAGGGCAAACGCTACCTGCTGACCATGGTGGAAGCCACCACTGGATGGTTGGAAACCTATCCTGTGTCTCATGCTACAGCCTGGAACACCATCCTGGGCCTGGAAAAGCAAGTTCTGTGGAGACATGGTACCCCTGAGAGGATTGAGTCAGACAATGGGACTCATTTCAAGAACGACCTTATCAACACCTGGGCTAGGGAACATGGCTTTGAGTGGGTGTACCATATCCCCTACCATGCACCAGCTGCAGGCAAAGTGGAGAGGTACAACGGACTGTTAAAAACCACATTGAAAGTGTTAGGTGGGGGATCTTTCAAAAACTGGGAGCAGCATCGGGCAAAAGCCACCTGGTTAGTTAACACCCGAGGCTCTACTAACTGAATGGGCCATGCCCAATCTGAGCCTTTGCAGAGAGTAGATGGAGACAAAGTCCCAGTGGTACATGTCAGACGTTTATTAGGGAAGACAGTTTGGATTAATCCTGCCTCGAATACAGACAAACCCATTTGTGGGGTTGTTTTTGCTCAGGGACCAGGTTGCACATGGTGGATAATGCAAAAAGATGGAAGAACATGCTGTGTACCTCAGGGAGATCTGATTGTTGGATAAAACCTGTGTAAATATCACCGTTTGCTGAATGTTATTACCATTGTCTGTGTATACCTGTATAATGGATGTATCATGTATGTACTTGTAGAGTTAGAATTTGTGAGATGCAAAGCTGTTCTTCGTGTCAGGTACAAACAGGTGACGTGTGTACTTGTGATTGCGATATGTCTGGACACCGACAATGGGACAGTTGTGAATCCTAATAATAACTGAGGAAAATAAAGCATGGAAAAAGGCCTTTGAACCTATCTTTTGTTTGCAATTACCCTGGTTGATTTAGGAGCATTAGAATTAAGGTGTTAAAGGTGTTGCTTTTTGCTTGCATTTAATCCATAAAAAGCTTTGCAATAATAACCTTTTGAAGTATAATTTTAGAATATTACTTGTATCCTTGAAACTATAGCTTTGGAATATATATAAAGGAAATATGCTTATCTCATGCCTTATTGAAGCAGAGAAAAACAGCTTGAGAAAGGAAGATGAACATCAACTCAAGGGTTTATGGTTTCGACCAAAGGGAAGCTGGACATCACTGTTATGAGATTTATAGTCTCTGCAATTAAAAGGTGGACCCACATCTGGGGAGCTGGACCCCACCAGATGGGAGTTGTCTTTTTTCTTTGGAAAACTGGACCGTCACCATCTGGGGATACTCCTTTGAGATACATCCTGAGAAATTAAAATCACAATAGTGTATAGAATTGTGATGTAATAATTTGGAATAAAAATTGCTGATGAGTAAAACATTGGAAATAGAAACTGCTGAAAAAAACCTGATGAGTACCCTTACAAATACCTGTAACCATCAATTATCGGTGTGCAGTTGGAGGGAAAACTTCCCCCACTGTACCCAGCGCTGTATTGCACATACTTTACCATATTAAATAATAAATTGATTGCTGCTTGAATATTGGCCTAGTCAAGCTTCTTATTCATAACAAATTTATATTAGTTTTAGTAGTAAGCAGACAATATGGGGATAAGGGGTGGAATGTCCTGGGTTGACTATATGATGCTTTTATCCCCAATTGTCTCATTCTGTTTATGTTGAATAATAAGTTTTGTGTTCCAGAGAATGAAGGGGGGGAGAGAAGAAGCGCACAGTTTGTTTTCAGACACTGCACTCCTCCTCCTCCACGTTCCTGCTCCTCACTGTGTTGTCTGTGGATGAACAGACAGCAAGACAGAGCTCTTCTTTTGTTTTTTAGTTAGCTAGCTGAGGCAAAGAAGTTCCCTGGACTGTTTTATTCCCTTTTGCTTTGGACCTCTTGAAACTGCTCTAGACTGAACACCCAGGAGAGCACCGGCAGCTGCAGCTGTGGCCCACCAGGCCGGGCCTGGCCTGCGACAATTCCAGCCCTGAGGGACTGATCAGAGACTGAGTGAGCTGCAACCCGAGAACGGGGTTTTCTCAGTTTGTCATCTCTTTTAGAGTGGCAATAAGTCTCATTGTTTGATATTGTGTTGGTTTTATTGTTTAATAAACAGGTTTTTTTCCACATTCTCCAAGGAGGTATTTTTTTTCCCTCCCAGACCAGTTGGGGGGAGGGGCCAATTGGATCTGCTTTTCCCACCAGAGCTCCTTTGGGGATTTGGGGATTCTTCCCCAAATTTGCTCTGAACCTGGACATGGACAAATTGAATTAGGACAATATGAGACAATAAAAACAAAGACTTACGGACATCTGGGTACCTTTTTCTGGGCATCACGAGCCCAAAAAAGGACACCCGTTAATAAAGCATTAACCCTTAAAAACAATAGCCCATTGCATATTCATACACTTCATACATGATGCATAAATTCTATTCAAACACAGGATTCTGTCTGGTCAGTGTCAACTTCTTCCCTCTAATGCTAATAGCACCTTCGAGGCAGGAAGTAGTGCGTTTCTTCTGATAAGAAGGCAATAAATTCTTTTTCTCTTAAAGATCTAGGTGTCCTGTGGCTGCTATCTCGCTGCAAGTCCTTGCTTTTAAACAAAGTATCTTACATAGCATAGTTTCTATTATACAATTTTTATAACCTAAAACTATATTTAACACAGTACTTAAGAAAATTAATACAGCATTGCTTTCTAACACAACACGTATAATATTCATTTTAATATTTGTGAAAAGCCAATCATAAAATATATGCATTTTTCACATGGGGGATGACTCAATGAGACAGCTGGGGGTGGGAGGGATTTTGACGAGGGATTCCATTTTGTCAGCTATCTGATAGGCATACAGGAAGAAGAGGTATTGGAGAATGGGTTAGGGTAGAATCCAGGCCCGTGTGATCAGTACAGATCTGGGCAGGGGATAGAGAAGGAGGGGAGATGGCAGAGAGCAGGTAGCTCGTCAGTGCTTTAGAGCAGTTTCTGTCTCTCATCCTAATCTTGGTGTCAGTGGGTTCAGGAATGCTGGGGGCAGAGCACAAAATCTGGGTTGAATATTAGAACTTTGAACCCTTGAGAAAACTCTATAATTCATGTGAAAAATTTGGTACAATTTTGTGAATCTTACCACTCACTGAGTTTGCAAAAGAAAGAGTCTTCCGAGTCTTCCCCTAAATGAGTCCTAAGTTGCGCCATGACGAACTGAAGCAACAGAAATGTCTGGGAACTCCTTAAAGAGCCAATGAACAAAAGGCTTCAAAGTTCCCTTAGTAAAAGTCTTCCCCTCTGAAAGGAGAACCTCCCTAACTGGAACATATATGTCTCTCTCAGCTTTGGATAATTTGTTACCCATAGCTGCCCTGATGGAAAGGGTCGCCCACCCACAGGACTAAAATATCACCCAAGGATCCTGCACTGCAGGCAGCTTTCCCCCAACTCACTGCTCTGGCGGCTCTGGATGCAGGTGTTTCAAATGTCCCATGGGCTTCACCAGCTGAGCCGGCCCTCCTGCCCCTTGAGGGTGCTGACGCTGCCTTCAGCAAGCCCTGATTAAACTCAGGTCCCACTCCAGGGCGGAGGCTGACCCGAGGTGTTTTCTGTCTGGTGACGGTGGCACAGCCAGATCGTCACTGGAGTCGCTCTCAGGGAATTCTCAAAGAAGGTCCCTGTTTGGGCACCACATGTTGTGACGTGTCCACAGCCAGTCTCTGTGAAAGACCTGGACTCCCAGAGCTGGGAGCAGGCTCGCTTAAACTGCTGATGAATGAGGCAAGAGACGAGTCTTTGTGTGGAACTTCAAACACTGTGGATTGTGCTGAAGAAGGTCCAGGGAGGAAGACAAAATGGAGAAGGGAACACAGGGTTTATATATAGGCGATTAAAGTGTCTTATATGCAGCAACCCAGGAACAACAGGGGAAAAGAGATGTGAGAACATCCTAGGTGGAGTACGTATAAGGAAAAAAAGAAGTTCATAATACCAAGAAACCCTGTTGAATCCCCATAAGCCTGCAAAAGGCGTTGGGCAGGATCATTACATTTAGAGGACTGCCTCGCTTTAATACATAATCTTTCCCCTGAGGTATTGCAGTTCCAGTGGTAGGCCCCTGGACCTCCACAAAACTACTACTTCCTGAGATTTCATTACTGGGTTCAGACCTCAGCAGTGCTGAAAGCAGAGGCCTGTCCTTTGTGTTCCCTTTGGGATGGCAGTGGAATTTCCCTGAGTGCACATTCAGAGGCACCTTCATGGCTTCTCATGCCAAAACACCAAAACTAAATGTGCAAGGTGGCTTCTTTGAATGACATTTAGTCCTTTGAAATATCTGCAGCAAGTGGTCTGAAACTGCTTTCTGAGCCTGCTCCTTGGGATCAGCTGTGAGGGGCTGAGGGCTGGCCTGAGCCCGGTGCTGTGTCCCACTGGGAGCAGCCGCACAGGCTCACGTGCAGAGCAGGCACTGCCAGAGGCCCTGGAGATCTCACCTGCTCTGCACCCACATTCATAAAGGTGCTGTAAACATCAGTTGGTGCTGACCTTCCCCTTGGATGCCTTGGTTTAGTCTCTATGGGGAATTTCTTTCCTGAAGCCCGTGGGATTTCCCCCTAGCAGCTGTGATGGGGATGCTCGGGGAGTGTGGGGCTTTGGGGGCAGCTGCCCGGGCAGAGGCTGAGCTCGGGGCCCATGGGCCCCAGCAGCAACAGCAGCAGCAGCAGCCCCAGGGCCCAAAGCTCCGTGCCCCCTGCCCAGCACAGCCTGCCCTGTCCCTGCAGCTGTCAGCCGAGTGGGGCCCAGGGCCAGTGGCCACTGCCAGCAGCAGGAATGTGGGCATGGCGAGGATGCCCTGACTTGGCTTTTGTCTCTTGAAGAATGCGGGCTCAGGGCAGTGCAGAGCAGGCTGGGAAGCAGAGCCCAGGGTCTTTGGAGGCTGCAAGGCGTAAATATCAGCCCCTGCTCTAGCCCAGATGCAGATGGCCCAGTTGCCAAGGCTGTGGTGGCCTTGAGACTGTGCAGGTGGATTTTGCAAGGCTGTGGCCTGCTGGCGGCTGTGGGCCCAGGAGTCCCTGTGGCTGCAGCAGGAAGGGTGGCTGAAGGTTTGCTGCCTGCTTTGGTGGCATGGCTGCAGGGGCCAGTGCTGTGAGAGCCCCCTGGGTGAGAGCTGGTGACAGCTGAGCTCTTGGGGACAGCGCTGTGCCCCAGGCCAGGAAGAGCAGCAGTGCCCAGTGCCAGGAGCGGTGTCAGTGGGAGCCCCTTTACACAGGGACCACCAGCCCTGGGGTGGCCGTGCCAGCACCCCCAGGGACCTCCAGCCCTGGGAACGTGGAACAAGTGGAACCCACAAGCGTGCAAAGGCTGCCTGTGCCCAAAGGAATGGCCTAGAAAAGTCAGGTTTTAAAAAGTTACTGTATTTATTTGCCAAAGATCGGCAAATCTAGGATTTACAGAATGGGTCTCGTTATAACAATCATTATAACAACAACAACAACGATGTTCAGAACATATTTACACAGGATCCGATGGACTAAAAATCTTCAAAACGTATTTACAAGAAACTTCTAACGTAGTAAACATATTTACAAGGAACTTCTAAACTTCAAACGTATTTACAAAGGTGTGATATTTGAGCCATCATGAGCATGAGTCCTGGAAGAAAGGAAGCAGCAGAGCTGGACTCAGCCTCCCGCACTGGGCCCAGCAGGGCTGGGAGCTGGGCCCCAGGGGCTGGGCCGGGGCTGGCAGGGCTGGTGTGGCCCCAGGCAAGCGCAGGCCAGGCCGGGGCTGGTGCTTGTGGTGGCACAATCCAGGCCCCCTGCGGGCACCGTGTCCCTGAGCGAGGCCATCCAGCCCAGCCCAGCCTGGCGTCAGGGGGACACAGTGTGTGTGTGGGCAGGGCGTGGGAAGCATCTGCCTGTCTGACCTGTGGGGCTCCATCTTCATCCAAGGACCAGATGAGGCTCCTCCTCATCCTCCTCGTCAACTTTCATCTCCTCGGTGTTATCCACCTTATCCACTTCCATCTCTTCAGTGTTGTCCTCCACCTCTGTTGTGGTGTGTTGCAATATCCTGTTTTACCTTCTCCCTTCCCCCTCGCCCCTCGCTGAGTGTGCCCTGTCAATCAGGCTAACATACCAGCAAGGCGTCGTGTGATAGGTGACCCTAGTGCCTGGAGACCCTGCCCCTTCACCTGGTTGGTGACTCACCTGTCCCCTCCCCTTCCCTGTCCTGAGCTTAAAATGTGAATGAGACCATGCGGCCCCATTCTGTTACCAGCAGTGGCCCAGTGCAGACGTATCTGTACTCATGGAATAAACATCTGGCTACCTTCTAGCAGAATCCATTCCCTTTCTCTCCACCATCGCCAGAAGCTCTCTCCTGAGGAGAACGGAGTCCTGTCTTGTGCCCCGCTGCACTCTGCCGCCAGCCAAGGTATCTCTGGGGTTAAACACCACAGTGCTGCCTCTGGCCAAGCAGCGAAGGTCAGAACTGGCCTAGGCACCATCTAACTGGTTATATTGGGATAATTATTCCAATACACCTCTACTTCCATGTCCTCAACAGGGAAGGACATGGAAGTAGAGGGGGAGTCCACCTCCATAATTTCTTCCTCATCCAGGCCCAGGTCCACTTCCATCGCCTCCACAATGTCCCTGTCAGTCTGCAAGGCGCAGCTCAATCTCCCATTGGGCTTCCTGTCCCACCCCATCCATCCCCACATGGCTGCAGCCTGCCCAAGCCGGGTGCCCCCTGCCTGGAATGGCACTGTACCTCCATGGGCACAGCAGAGCACATCCTGCTGGGATTGGCGCTCCAGAGCCGGCAGCAGGAAAAGCCCAGGCAGCAGCAGGAGCTCAGCACTGAGGGTCAGAGTGCAGAGAGAGTGGCAACTGACCCTTGGCAGCCGGTGAAGTGTCTGCTGTGCTCGTTTCCAGGTCCTGGACATTCCACCTGGAACCCTCTGGGAGCTGTGATGTCACTGAAGTTTCAGGGCCACGGCACAGTGGGAGATGGGGATGACAGAATGATCAAATCCTTGAATGGTTTGGCTTGGAAGGGACCCTAATGATCTTCTGGTTCCAACCTGAGCAAGCTCCCAGCAGAGCAGATTGCTGTGGCCCCCGTCCCACCTGGCCTTGGATGTTGCTGGGGATGGGGCATCCACAGCCTCTCTGCACTGGTCCCTGTGTCAGGGACAAGCACCCTGAGAGTAAAGAACTTCTTCCCATCATCAAATATCTTCCACCTGTTGCCGTTTTATCCCATTCCTCCTTGTCCTGTCACTAAAGCTCCTGATCAAGAGTGCTCTCCCACTTCCCTGTGGGTCAGGCGTTTCCTGCAGGGTCACACGCGTGGCCTAACCTGCAGACAGGACAGGGAAGCCAAGTTCCCAGTCAGAGAAAATTGGGAAAGTGACACAAGAGATGAGAGAAGACGGAAAATGTAGAAAAATGCAAGGCATTGGTTTCGGTGGGCAACGGGTTTCATGCCTTTTATTAGAGGCCAGGTTATCTGGTGCACTCATTTCCTGTGTTTCAGCCTGTCCACAGCCAGCCTCTTTGAGCAACCTGCACTCCCAGAGCTGGGAGCACGCTTGCCTTAACCGCTGGTGAATGAGGTGAGAGAGGAATCTTTGCGTGGAACTGCAAACGCTTCAGTGGATTACACTGAAGAGGGTCCAGGAAGGGAGACAAAATGGGGCTGTGCACACAGCAGGAAAATGGAGGGGGGAAATCGGGGTAGCATTGCAGTAGGCCAGGTCCAAAATGGTATAAGAGAGGGGAGAACATTCTCGAGTGAGTACATATAAGAAAAGTACAGCAGTTGAACTGGGTGATACCAACAAAACAGGCTGCATCACCATGAGCCTGCAAATGCCCATGGGTGAGACCATTGCATTCAGAGTGATGTCTCTCTTTTACCTTGGTCATTTTGCCCAGAGGTATTACAGCTCCAATGGTCGGCTCCTCAGCCCCCAGAACTTCCCCTTTTTGTTGTCTATAAAGAAGGCTTCAGCAATAGAGTTTTGCAGGCATTTAGCATAATGGATAAAATAACCAACACAATGAATACAATAAACAAAGTCCACAAAACAGTCTTAACCAAACATGATAGTCAGCCTTTTATACCCCAGTGTTTGAAAGGTCCAGTGAACCAGTCGTAGTTGCCTTCCATCTGGATCTTTTTTCCTTGATTTTTAGCAGCTGGATGCCCTGATATACTGACTCCCTATGTAACAGCAGGTTGAAAAAAGACATGCCTTCAAGTGCCTGACAGCCATGGCCATGGCCATGAAATTGTGGCTTGTCTGCAGAAGCACCCAGCTGAAGGCATGTGGCTCAGTGATGAGCATCCAGATTCCTGCTGCAGTAGCAACCAATGGCAGCATCCTCTGACTTTAGCTAATTTATTACCTGGAGGCTTGAGTGTCCTAAAAGTAAATAGATAAAGTGAGTAGAAGATGAAACGTAAGTTCAGGTCCCACTAAACTTTCTCTTCTGTAAGGCAAGGGTGTGAACACAGCTTATTAGAAGAATCTTATATCAATTCTAAAATATAGCTTTTAAAAATATTAATTCATATATCCTGGTTAATGATGTTTGAGCTATCTTGGTCTCTGTGTGTGTGGTCAACGCTGCTTAGGAGATCTTCTTCTGTCTTTCTTCTTCTTTCCCAGGCTGCTACTGTCTCTCTTAGGCTTCCATTCTGTTCTTCTGATGGTAGCTCAGGTGTTTGCCTCACCGTTCCCAGAAAGAGTTTCTATGTATTTTGCTGGGATACATCTTAGGAGTGTTTCTGTAGAGACAAGGGCATCTTCTCTTCCCCAAGTAATTAATGGGTAGGTGCCCATAAATTGTTTAGATTCAGGTTCTTTGAGCAACACAGGTGGCTGGTCTTTTAATTGGGCTGCAGATGAATTAGTAAAATGCCTGATGACTGGGGGGAGTTGGCTCCATAAATGAGTTGTTCAAAAAGTTGAGTACATAAAAGGCCTTGGCCAGTTTCTCAATGGAAGTTAATATCTGGATTACCCCTCTCAGTTGATCAAGGATCCTTTTGATGGCTCAGTTGGCCCTCTCGGCTATGGACTGTCCTGTGGCAGAGTGTGGTATGCCTGCGACATGTTTTATACCGCAGAGGTCAGAAACTTGTTGGAATCAGTGCAAGGTATAAGCAAGTGCATTATCAGTTTTAATTTCCTGTGGAATTGCTAAGGTGGAAAAAACGAAAAAGTAATGTTTTATAGCATCTTCTGATTTTTCTCCATCATGGACAGAGCCAAAAACAGACTGGTAAAGGCATCGATTGTGACATGGATGTATTTTAGTCTGTCCAAAGTAGCTTAGTGTGTGATGTCTGATTGCCAGATGTGGAGACTCTCTAGTCCTCTTGGATTGACTCCAGCTCTGACAGAAGCAAGGCCATGTTGCTGACAATTTGGGCAGGTGGCTACAATGGATCTTGCTGGGTCTGGGGTAATTTTAAACATCGTGAGCAGCCCAGGAATGTTTTGGTGGTAGAATTGGTGGCTGATATTTTCCTGTATGAAGACTGTCTAAGGCACATTGCAGTGTTTCAGATGTTTGAAGTAGCCAGTTGAGGTGCTCAGGAGTGAGAACTAAGTATATATTCACAAGGTCTATTACTGCAAGGGAGCACAGACGCTCTCTAGCTTTCCTGATTAGTTGTGTAATAACTTTCTGTTAGGTTGTTAGCATTTTAGTAGGTTGCTGTGCTCTGAAAACGCATTCAATTTCTATGAGGGGACCTGAGATAGTTGAGTGCCCCCAAAAAAATAATGTATGGAATATTGGACTTACACCAAGGATTGCCAGGGAGAAAGGAAAATTAGGGTGGTATCTGTGTGCCTGTTTATTTTGAATCACCCAGGAGACCTTTTGTACAGCTGCTTCTGCCTCTGGTGTCAGTGATCACGGGAATTGAGCCCTTCACTGCCTTTAAGGAGCAGGAACAGTGGCATGAGATCTGTGGTGATTCCCAGCAGTGAATGTACCCAACTGATGCTTCCACAGAGCTTTTGGAGTTCTTTCAGAGTCTTTGGGTTGTCCTTGATTTGCAGTGTTTGCGGTGTGATGGTTCTCTCTGTGCTCTTTAGCCCGAGGTACTTCCAGGAGGCTGTCTTTTGGACTTTATCTGCTGCAATCTAAAACCTTTCTGCTGTACCACCGTGATGACATCTTATACTGCAACGTCAAAGATGATTTGACCTTCTGCACAAATGACTGTATCAACCATGTAATGAAAAATGATAGCATTAGGATGTCTTTTCCGTTTGGGCAAGAGAATTTGGGCTCAAAGCCATTGACAAATAGTTGAGCTACTCTTCCTCTTTGAGGCAATGCAGTCCACTGGTACCTCTGTAAAGGTGTTTGTCGGTTTAGGGACAGAAAAGGCAAACCAGGAGGGTGTCATTTGTATGCATGGGGCATCAAAAAAGTAGTCATTAAGATCTATATCAACTATCTGCCAATAACTGTGTAATAAAATTACAATTGGGCTAAACCTCCCTGAACTAGCCTTCCTTCACATCTCAACCCACGCAATCTTCAAAGCAATGCTCTTCCTATTCTCATGCTCCATCAATCACAACCTAAATGTCGAACAAGATATCCGATAAATAGGAGGACTCCAAAAGATGCTACCCACAACTACGGCATGATGAACCATCGGCAATCTCGAGGTATCATGGACGCTGAGGGCAGGCTGGACTGGAGGGCACCCATGTCATCAATGACCTCGTTGATTTTCCTGAGGTCCTGCAGCAGCCGCCTCTTGTCTTTGCCAGGCTTTCATATGATAATGACAGGCACATTGCAGGGGCTAGTAAATGGTACAATGTGGCTCACAGACAGCTGCTGCTGCACGAGGGACTGCAGGGCCTTTAACTTTCTGCCTGGGAGGGCCCACTGATCCACCCATACGGGGTCGCTCGTCTTCCAGGTTAACTGAAGGGTGGCGCACTGTTTGGTTGCCCCATCTAGAAATCCTGAGGTGTTGATAGGATCTCTAGCCTTGTCCCCCTTTGGGACAAGAGGTCTTTTCCTCAAATTGTTATTGGTGCCCGGGCGACGAATGATCTTACTGTAGCAACTGTGCCCTCAGGACCTTCCATGCAGATGTTACTGTGACTCCAGAAGCTGGTAGTGGCTCCCCTGGGAGCTAATAATTACCCCAGCAGCTGGAACCAGGGGCCATTGTTTTAGCCAATCAGAGCTGGAAATTATGGTGACATCAGCTCTTGTATCTAATAGGACTGAAAGACACATCTTTCTCCCTTTACATGACAAAGCACACTTTAGAATGGGTCTATTTCTGACTGTTGTCTGTGCCCACAACAACATTGGATCAGCTGGTGTGGTGATCATGTCTCGTAAGAGGTAGGCTCTGGCTATAACTGTTGCTTTTGCAATGCAAATTGACTAAGCATAGAGCCTGGACAGTTATCTCCTGCAAAGACGTCAAGGCCAGTACCTCAGGTAGTATAGTGAGCGTCTCCATCCCTTCCCCGGTGTTGGTTTAAATCAAAATATCTTTGGGCCATCCTTCAGGCCTGTATTTGCCTGTGGGAATATGGTGAACATAAATATCATGGATTGGAATTGAAAAGACGCTCACCAGCTTCCTTTAGGTTCCAGGGCAGAGCTGTCTTCTGTCCAGTTTTCTGCAGTGATCGAGCTGTTTTGCTGGATCTGAGAAGGTCGCTGTGCTGGTTCTCCATGATGTTGGGGAGGGTAGGGCGGAACAGCCTCGCGTTTGGTGTCATCGCGTGCAGCCTTTCTGTGTCTGTGAGGGGTTTCCTGCAGGCCACCGGTTTTGCTGGTGTTGGAAAGTGTGTGGATGAGAGGGGCAGTAGAAGGTCCCTGGTAATAGTCTGTATTTTTAAAATTCTGTTGAAAATGCCCCATCTCCCTACACTTAAAGCCAGGTCCTTTTTCATGTGTATGTCAGGGAATAACTTCGGAGGCTACTAGCACCTCTGTTACACCGACTAGTAGCCTTAGCTAGGCTGGAATCAAGGTGTAAGGATGCCCGAAGTGTGCATGCCTCAACCATTTGTGCAATGGTAGGCTTTGGGTTGAGTGGTAGAGAAGGTAAAATGTCTTTTCAGGTTTTTGTTAGCATTTGTTTCAGCAAGTTTAGTAAGGAGTACCTTCCTGGCTTTTGGATGTTCACATTGCTTCTCTATTGCTTGTGTAAGATGGCCAATAAATTTTATAAAGGATTTCCCAAGTCCCTGCAGAATGTCTGTGAAATCTAGAGTAGGTGTTTTTCCTTTGGGTGTCTGCATGAGAGCTGTCTTTGCAGCACTTTTATCTCTTCTAACAGATCTCTGGGAAGGTCTATTGAATGAGTTTTAGTGAAATCTTCCTCACTGGATAGACAGACTAGTGTTAGGTGTACCCACCTGTCTTCTCTAGCATAGCCTTTTATGGAAGTTGTATTAGTTTTCTCCCTATTCCTTCCCACAGAATAATTTCAGTGGGAGAAAGTAGGATGTGCATAAAATGCAGCAGATCGTGAGGCACCATAACATGTGAAGGTGGCATTTAACAAATTCTTAAAATACGGTGAGCCCCTCCCATGGTCTTTCGCTGCTTTACAAAGGTCTTTCATCTCCCGTGTGTGACAGCTTCCCATCAGGGGTTAGCCCCACTCTGGTACTGCACCGGTGCTGCTTGTATTTTAGCTACCAATTCCCAGTCCCCCTCTTCAGCCACCAGCTTTCGCATCCTCTGCCAAGAATCCTCAGGCTCATGCTGAAGGTCGGATGAACCTTCCCTCTCCTCTCCAGAAGAGGGAACTTGGTCTTTGGCAGAGGAGCGGGGCCTTGGGGTGACTGGCCTGGCCCGGTGTTGTGGGCCTTTGGTAGCCAAGATGGCGGCCTTCCAGTTACCGCCCCTCACACTTCCGGCTCTGACAGTGTGGGATCCACAAGGGGCTGAGTTGGAGGGGGTAGGGCAGCGGGAGTAGGCAAGGAAGCGCTGGATCCCAATGCAGAGGTGGTTCCTTGTCGAAGGAAGGGGACCAGGACACCAGTTGGTTCATCACAGGCCCTTCAGGTCCGGTCCGGTCCCGGTCCCGGTCCCTCAGGTCTTTCTGGTCCAATTTATTGAAGAAAGTATCAAACACTTATACAGAAAATAATAAGCTTATGAATATTCTGAAGGTCACTGTTGTCTGTGCAGGTGCAGGACTTGGAATTAGCCATGGTTTTGTAATTTTCCAGTCCTTAGCAGCTAAATTCCCAACATCTCCCCTGTTTTTATTTTTAAAAAAAAATTCTATGGGCTAACTGTGTTACATTTTTTACAACACAAAAATAAACAATTTTAATAACTAAACAATATTTTTAGCTAGTAAGGTTCTTTTCTTATAAGGGATTTAAGCTAGGAAAACAAACTAAAAAGGTTATCACTAATTATAAAACATGCTATACAACCAATATAAAAAAAAATTCCATGTGCTACAAAGCTCAAACAAAACTCAGGTGTGCTAATATAATTCATAAAAATGAGCTAAAGAAAGCTTGCTTTCTATTTTCAAATAACAAATATATTTTAAACAAAACGAGTTTTACTTATAAATGTTTCTAATTGTTTCTTTTAACTAGAGGTTTTTTTTTAATGTTTATAACAACACTTTGTACACAAGTTATAAAATAAACACTTATTATAAAAGCATAAATTTATCTAAAATTATTTAAATTTAATAGCATTTAGACTTAAAATATTAAAACTTTAAATATTTTAATTTAATAAAACTTAACATTACTTAAACTTAAAAAATCCGCTGATTTTAAATTTTATATAACTTATATTTAATATAATTTTAATTTTAACAGAAAACTTTTGGTCAACCAAAGTTTGTCTGCCTGCAATCATGATAAAAAGCAAGTGATATCCCAAAATGAATATCATGCTGTATGTTTTTGTTAATCACATGCTTTTTTTGAAAACCATGCTTTTATTAACTAAAATTTGAAATTATTATTTATTTCAAATTTTTTATTTCATATTTTATTTTTATTTATTTTCTTATTATTGCTCATTTTATTTTAATATTATTATTTATTTTATTATTTATCATTTTTTTGTTTTATTATTTATTTCATATTTTATTATTTATTTCATGTTTTATTATTTTATTTATATTATTATTATGTCTTCTAAAGTGGCTGGCACCACTTTAAAAAACAAACCTTTCCTTTGGATTCAGAGAAAGGAAACAATTCTTATTTAAAAATAATTATACAGCATTTCTATAAAATGCCTCTTTGAGGAAACACATCAACAGATGTCCTCCCTGGGTAAAATAGACATTCCCCAGCTTAAATTTTCAAAACACATACACTATTTAAAGTTTGTGTTTATGCATTACCTTCTATATTAGTAATTCAATAAAACTTCTAATCTATCCTAGGGAACAACAAAGCTACATTGCATACCCCTGGAATAAAACACTGTTTAGGGTATAGCTGTAAAAAAAACTCCCCTGAATTCAGTGCTCACCTCCACATCTATTACATTCAAACAAAGCTTAAAAAATACAAAAAATACACATTACATTTTACTTTTACAACCACTTTAACCTGTTTTTAACATTTTTAAATTTTTCAAAATATAATTTTGAAGTCTGATGTTCTACTGACTAAGTTATTTTGGGCTTCTGATGTCTAAAGTCTGTTAGAAAAAACAAAAGTCCCTTTTAACACTTAGGTGAGAAACGTCTTGATGTTCTTTGATTGTCGCTTGTTTATTTTCTAAAACTGGAGCTTTTGCCGGCTGTGGGGCAAGCGCTGGAACAAGCACTCCGGTCCCGCGGCGCCTGTGTCGGAGCGGGCGACCCCCCCGCTATGGGCTTGGTGCGGCGCGGCCCCCCCCGCTCTCGGCCTCCACGGCTGCTGGGCTCCCCGCGCGGCTTCTCGGTGCGGCTTCCCCGGCGGCTCCCGCGGCGCATGGCTCGGCTTCCGCCGCGGCTGCGCTACCGCCGCTGCGCCCATGCCGAGTTTGGAGTGGCACAGCTCGGCAGGCGTTCCGAACCGCGGCTGCTGCTTTGCATTCAGAAATATGCTGAAGCAGTGCGTTGTGCATTACTTGCCATGGCTGGCTCAGTTTCTTTGCTGTTTTATCATCTTTTAACACTGCTTTCCGCAGTATATCCCCAGATTTTTTCCATTCTGAGAGTTC
This sequence comes from Zonotrichia leucophrys gambelii, assembly GCF_028769735.1. Classification (NCBI taxonomy): domain Eukaryota; kingdom Metazoa; phylum Chordata; class Aves; order Passeriformes; family Passerellidae; genus Zonotrichia; species Zonotrichia leucophrys. Next base: position 39,146 of record NW_026992655.1, read on the forward strand.
ATAGATCGTATGAGGGTTAAGGAAAATTTCTTCAGCGTATCCGTAGGCTAATAACAAATTTATCCCCTTTATCTCTCGCCATTTTAGATACGCAGCTAATAACTTATATGCTGCTTGCCTTTTTCATACCTCTTTTTATTTTTCGTGAGTGCTCTTGCAGCTTTCCAGGCTCCGGCAGCACGTAATGGCTCGAGTCACCGATGTGAACCCCAAGGATGCTTCAAAGATCCGGCACCGTCTCCGCTGCGAAAGAGACCCAGCTCCAACTTCCTGGACCATGGCGTGCTCTCTCACCCTTTTTCTTTTAGTCGAGACGAGAGGGGTCAGCGTTCAGGGTCACCCTTATGTCGAAGGAAGGGGACCAGGACACCAGTTGGTTCATCACAGGCCCTTCAGGTCCCGTTTATTAAAGAAAGTATCAAACACTTATACAGCAAATAATAAGCTTATGAATATTCTGTAAACCAAGCAATCTATTGGTTAAACTATAGCATTAACTCATCCTCATTCCTTAGGGGTTACACTCTCTTTTCTCATGCCTCTTTCACTGTTTGTTATTATACCACAGCTAGGCCCAAGGACACTGTTATCAGCACAGGTGCAGGACTTGGAATTAGCCATAGTTTTGTACTTTTCCAGTCTCTAGCAGCTAAATTCCCAACAGATGCTCATCCTGGAGTGGATGCAAAACAGCTCAAACAATTCCTGATTTGCAAATCTGTCTGTGGTGGATGGAGAAAGGAAGTCAGGCTGCTTTTGATATTGAGGAAATGCTAAAACCAGCCTGACTCATTTCATCTCATCCTGTCCTGGCTGATCTACCCTCTTTCCCCTTCCACCCACTGGCTTTTGTCTCCCGCCAGCCCCCTGTGCAGAGCCTGGCTCTGTGTTCTCCTTCCCCTCCTCACTGGCACTGCCAGGCTGGGATGAGGAGCCCCTCAGCCTTCCCTGCTCCGGGCTGGACCAGCCCAGCTCCCTCAGCCTCTGCTCACAGCCCAAGGGCTCCAGCCCCACCTTGGAGGCCCTTCCCAGACCCTGCTCCAGCTGCCAGACATCTTTCCTGCCCTGGGGAACCCAAACCAGGCCACAGTGACCTGGATAATCCCCATCCTTGATGTCCTGGTCACACAGCCCTGGCCCCTTGTCCCCTGTCAGGCTCTGGGGTGGGTCCTGTGGAACATCCTTTGGTGGAGGCTGTGGCTCCAGGTGGGCCGGGGGAATCCCAGGGGACAGGGACCCCACTGGGCATGAACAGCATTGGACTTGTTGGGAGAAACTGTGACGGGGAGCTGGGGCAGAGTGACCAGCCCAGTGACCTCACACAGCCCCTCTGGGATGTCACAGCCTGCTCTGTGATGTCAGAGCCCATTCTCCAATGTCACAGAGCTGGTCTCTGATGTCACAGTCAGGTCAGTGATGTTAGACCTCTGCCCATTGATGTCACAGTTGGATCTGTGATGTCACAGAGGCAGTATATGATGTCATAGCTGCTCAAACACTTCACATAACCCACTCTGTGATGTCAAAGCTCACTCTGTGACCTCATGTTGCCAGATGATAAATTGTCTTCACCAGGTGAGCTCACACCTGGAGCTTGTTCTCCACAACCCCAGGACTGTGGAAACCACACATTGCCTATTGTGTGAGAAGGGGAACTGGAAGTTCAGCAGCCTCAGTGTCCTGCCAGCTCAGCCAGGCCCATGGGAACATTGGGGTCAACGAGCCCCAGGGACCACCAGGGAGACCCCCAGGACAGAGGAATGCATGGGTAAAGGGGAGGGGAAATATATTAATGATTTTGGGGAAATGATTATCATATGTATTTTTAGTCCAGGACAATCAATGAATATGTATGCAAAATACAGAATATAAACAGAAACTATCCTGTACTCAGCATGCACAGCTTTGGGAGGAGCTCCCCCGTGCACCCAGCTGAATAAAGAATGCTGCTTCTTAATGCTACATTGGGGTTAAGAAATTTTCTGTTTTACTAAATTTTTGGTAACACTCCCACTGCCAAGGAAAGCTCTGTCTGCCGCTGTTCACAAACAGAGAAGGGCTGGTGGCAGATGTGGGGCTCAGAGGCTGCCTGGGGCACAGTGACCATGAAATAATGAAGTGTTCAATGTTCTGTGAAAGAGGGAGGGGCAGCAACAAAACTTCTACACTGGAATTAGGAAGGGCAGACTTTGGCCTGTTTAGGATGCAGATTTGGGGAGTAATGAATCAGGCACTGATTTTTTTTTAAGGAAAAAATCCTTTAAAAACAAAGGGGTCCAGGAAGGATGGAC
>NW_026992656.1:0-41410 GCF_028769735.1 Zonotrichia leucophrys gambelii
CCCACCAGCCCTGAAGGGGACCAACCATAACCCAAGAGGGATGAGACTGGAAATGGGAAACTCCTGGTGGCTTTTTTTTATTCACTCTTGATTTTTGGACATCAGGTGTCTTCTAGAAATGGACCTGGATGAGAGGAATCCCCAACACAAGGCATTCACACCTTGTTTTCCCCCAAACCAGGATTTTCCCCAAACCTTCCTGCTGTGACATCCCCCCTGTCCCGCTCTGGGTGAGCTCAATCCCAAACCTGACCCTGATCCTGGTCTCAGACTCACTCCATGTTTAGACACACTCACAGTTCTCTATTTAATGACATCCTAGTCCCAAAATCATCTATTCCCAGGCCAAATCCCAACACCAGCCCTAAAGTTAATCCCATGTCTAGCCTTAACCTCAATCCCAGCTCTAATCCAAATCTCAGCCCCAACTCCAAGCCCAGCCCCAATTCCAGCCCCTTCCTAAATCCTCAGCCCCAAACCAAATCCCAGGTTCAGCCCTTCTGGGGGTTTGGGGGTGTCTCTGTCCCTCCGACCCTGATGATGTTTGGGTGGGGTCACAGCAGGGCTGAGAGGGACAGAGACTGCCCTGAGCACCCCCTGGCAGACGGGTGGGAGGGAGGGAGAACCCCCAGGCATTTCCTGGGTGAAAATGATGGAGACCCCCTGGGGAAAGGCCTGGGGTGACAGAGACAGGGACAACCCCTGCGGAACAGCCTGGGGTGACAGGGACAGGAAACCCCCCCCAAACCCCTCCCAAGCATCCCCCAGTGTGAGAGGCACAGAGACCCCTTGAGCATCTCCTGGGCACTGGACAAAATAAACTTGGCAGAAATCAAACTTGACTCTGCAAAATCACTTTGAAGAATGTATGCTCTTCCCAATAGTAACTTGGGATGAAAGCGCAAACAAATCCCAAATATAAATAAACTGACAATCCAAGAAGTGATGTGGCAATTCCAATATTTATTGCTTCCTGCACAGCTCCAGCTCAGCTGCTGGCCAGTTCCGATAACAGGAAAGTGGAAATTTGGCCCAATACAGATTATTAAAAGGAATGGAAAGTTCTGTGTAGCAGTCACAAAGGTGACAGGGATAAAGAGAAAAATGATTGTCACATTTGGTAATGCCCCCAAGCCTGGGAATTCAGGACTTATTCGGAAGTTTATCTACTTGAGCTGGGCTTCTTCTGGGACTTTCAGCCGCCTTGTGTTCCTCACCGTGGGGTGAATGAACCTTGTCAGTCTCACTGGTAACATTTGCTCTGTTTCCTCCAGTGATTTTAACAACTTTATAAAGAAAGACAGCAAATTATTTTCTTTACAGTGGCCACCCATAAAAGCCATTTTCCTCATAATTTCTTCCATAAAGAAATAAAATTTTATAAGCTCCATAAGCTCCCCAGGAGGAAGGAGGGACTGTGTCCAAGTTTCCAAGAGTTCCTCCAGAGAGTACCACAACCTCGTCAGTGGAGGGAGCCATGATGTTTTCAAAGGCACTTGGGGTCAGAGAACAGTGCCCTGAATTCACTGCCAAAATATCATTGCCAAAATATTATGGCACTTTGGTTAAGAAAATTGTTAGAGAGATGCCACTGCCCCAATTAAAGTACTAACGTGACGAAATCCAAAACGGATTTTATTGAACAGTAAATGTGAGGTAGAGAGATGGAAAGAAAGAGAAAAGATGAGTGACAAGGGACAGAGACCTCACGTGGAGCAGGGCAAGTGTGACATTGTCCCTGTGTGTGTGGCCTTCCCAGGGTGGGGTTTTACACCTGAGCCAGTTTGGGTAAGGGAGGTGGTGTTCACCCTCTGAGCAGGGATTACCCCACTGTTTCAGGTTGCCATGCAAGATGTAACCAAATGCATGTTTTCAATCCCCATCTTCATCAACTGCTATAAACAGGTGGGGCAGTGTTCTTTATCTCTTCCATGACTCACCCCTGATAACGCTCTCCAGGGGAGATATCTTCTGTGAATGGGCCATTGAGTGTCACTGCAGGACTGATAAAATTCCATCATCCCATTGTGGGATGCTCCGCCCAGGGGAAGGATCCAAGCATTCCTACCTGGATATAAACTGAGCCTTGCTACAACAAGGAGCAGCTTGCCTGCTGGACTCCCAGAGGACAAGAGCTCCAGAACCACCACTGGACCTTCAGAGGAAGACCAGATCCTTCTACAGGACCACTGCTCTGACAGAACCACGTTGATCTCTCCAACCGGACTGCAGCCACCATTTAATGGGACGGCTGCCACAACCCTGACCAACAGGGTGTCAGGTTATATCCTGACTCTGTCAGTTTAAGGCAGAGTTTCTATATTGTTTCCTGGATCTTCATTTTCTTTTAAATTGTAATTCTGGTTTAGACCCTCCCCAGGTTGGCCTTAAACCCAGTGAAAACCTAAATGTACTCATTCCTTGTTTTCTTCCCAGAACAGGATTCCCCATCCCCAAACCTTTGCCAGATGGAAAAGGAGGCTGTGAGGAAAAAGAAGGATCCCCAGGACACCCAGGCAGGTGAGGAGGAAGTCAGTGCCCCATTCCCCCTCTCTCCGGTTCCATCTCCCAGCCCAGCATGGCCCCCAGCTGCAGGACAACCCTGCTGCCAACACCATCGTGCTGGGGATGCTCTGAGGGAATCTCCTTCCCCTCCCCTGTGGCACGGAGGCAAATCCCATCCTCTCCTTGTCTTTCCTCTCCCAGACAAGAAGCTGAGGATGGAAACCAGGGAGGACAAATCCCCAAAGAAGAACCTTGTGAAAGAGGCCGTGATGAGTGACTCCAGGGCACTGGTATCCAACAGGGAGGAAAATCCCCAGAGATTCCACAGGAAGTGGGGCTCCAAACCCAGTCTGGGGTGCTCTGAGGAGGAAAGACCCTCCCTTAGACAAGAAGATGGTCAGAGCTTCAGCCAGAGCTCAGAGCTGGTAGTCCATGAGCAGCTTCATGATGGGGAGAAGCGCTACAAGTGCTTGGAATGTGGGAAGAGCTTCAGGGAGAGGAGCACCCTGATCAGCCACCAGATGATCCACACCGGGGAATGGCCCTACGAGTGTGGGGAGTGTGGGAAGGGCTTTAGCGACAGCTCTGCCCTCATCAGGCATCAATGCATCCACACTGGGGAGCGGCCCTACGAGTGTTCCCAGTGTCAGATGAGGTTTCACACCAGCTCCAATCTCCTCCTGCATGAGCGGATTCACACAGAGGAGAGGCCCTTATACTGCCCTGAGTGTGGGAAGGGCTTCAAGCGCAACTCCCACCTCATCATCCACTGGTGCATCCACACTGGGGAGAGGCCCTACGAGTGTCCCCAGTGTGGGAAGAGCTTCACCCAGAGCTCTCACTTGACCAGTCACCAATGGAGGCACTGGAAAGGGAAGGCCTCCAATGCCCCAAGTGCAGGAGAATATTATGCACTGCCCCAACTCTAATCATTGGAGTATCCATGTTGGGAAGAGCCCTGATGATCCATGTTCCCATGATCCATGCTGGGAAGACACCTTTACCTTTTCCTGTCCCTGCCAATGACATGATGTGGGATGGAAAAACAGGAAGGTCTGGCCATGGCCCTGTCATTACATTCACTCCCACATCAGATCATTGCCAGGGGCAGGAAATGGACTCTCTCTCTCCCTGAGGAGAAGGGTGAAATTTCCAGGAAGGGGAATTTGTGGCCAGGAAGACCCAGAAAGTTGTGTTGTAGTTTTTCCTGTAAACAGTCCCTTCTGTTATCAATATTGTTTCTGTTTTAGTTTGTTCCTTATCTCGTTGGTGTTCTCAGTAAATTGTTCTTATCCCAGCCCGGGATCTTTGCCTTTTGTGCCTTCCATGGGACGCGGAACGCAGCGAGGGCAGTGCAGTTTTAGCAGGAGCAGGAAATTGGGGAATCCCATTCCTGAACCCTGGGCCCCGGAAACTGAGCATCCCAGCTGGTCCCCGCCCTGGTGGCCATGGCAACAGCCTTGGGAGCGGGTCCCTGGCTGGGGCTGTGGGAACCTCTTCCCTCTGGTGCCCAGGGACAGGAGCGGAGGGAACGGCTGCAGCTGAGTCGGGGCAGGCTCAGGTTGGATGTCAGGAAAAGGTTTTTGCCCAGAGGCTGCTGGGGCCCTGCCCAGGCTCCCCAGGGAAGGGTCCCAGCTCCAAGGCTCTCTGAGCTGCAGCAGCGTTTGGACAGTGCTGCCAGGCCCAGGCTGGCATTGTTGGGATGTCCTGTGCAGGGCCAGCAGTTGGACTGGAGGATCCTGATGGGTCCCTCCCAGCTCAGTCAGTTCTGTGGTTCTGGGATCCCATGAGCCTGGGGATGGGGCTGCCAATGGTTGCCATGGCAACGGGCTCTGGCTGCAGGCCTGAGCTGGTGTCCATGGCAACCACACCAGCATGGGGTCTCCATGGAGCTGCCATGGAAACTGACCATAGCAACAGGGGTCCTGGTGATGGTTGCCATGGAAACTGACCATAGCAACAGGAGGCTGGTGATGGTGTCCTGCTAAGGATCAGATTTGTCACAGGCCCTCAGAGAGGTTCCATGGGAACTTTCCAAGAGTCCCCAGGCTGTTCCAGAGCTGGAATGCCACAGGCAGAGACAGGGGCCCCATGGAGACCTCCCAGGGCTTTCTGTGGATGTTAAAGACCCCTGTGGTCAGAGGCAGTCACAGCCATTCCGTGGTGACATCCTGGGGGACCTTGTGCTGCAAAGGCACCCATCTTGAACAGGCACTCACAGGGGCTCCACGGTGACATCCCAGGAGTCCCCAGGCTCCCAAAGAGCCAGGATGTCCCAGACACTCACAGGGGTTTCTGTCATGGGCACAGTGGGAGCTTCAGGCAAAAGCCTCATTTCTTTATTGGAAAAACTCCTTCTGAGACATGAGGTGGAGAAATGACTTCCAACAGCCTCCATGGATCCTCAGCCCTTTGCAGGACCCCTAGGCTTCTAAAATTCCTTCCAAGAGAGGAGATTGGGAGTTGCTGGATCCAGTCTCAGCCCAAGAATTTGTCAAATGTGTAAAAGATTGAACAGATGGAATTCAACTAACAGAATTTGTCCTGCAGTATTCATGATAGAATACCAGATGAATTTATATAAGTGTGTCTCTGGCTTATTCTGATCATGATCAGATGGAAAGATCACCAGCACAGTTATTTACTCCACATTTCAGGAGCTATAACAATTATTAGAATATAGTGCTCTAGGAAGCAATTTTGAAGTCAGCATGGCCTTGCTGGAGTTGTTGGAGCCCATTGCAGGCACAGCCTCCTGCTCCAGCAGAAACTGCCTTTCCTGTTGTCCGGGTTTAGGGCAAGTTTGTTAAAGAATCTGCAAAGGAGGGCCCCTCCAGAAAGCAAACCCACACTGCCCCTCCCCTCCAACTGATTTGGGAAGAATTACTCGGAGAGTGGTGGAAAGAACATGTTTATTTGACTGGCACAGCATCCCCCAGCACACAAAATGAACAATACCAGATGACACCGCTCTGAGAAAGATGGCAAAATCAGAAAGTCTCTTTCAGGGGTGGTTGCTCTGTTCTCAATCCCTCCAGTGCTGGGGCAGCTGCTGCAGCCAAACCTTTGGTGTTCCCGGGTCCCAGTCCGAAGCAGGTTCGAGATGGTCACAGAAACAGGAGAGGAGAAACAGTCCAGGAAGGGATGTGGACTGTTTAGCTAGTATTGGAATAGAAATCCCAATATAACCAGTTAGATTGTGCCTGGGTCAGGGTGACCCTCGCTGCTGAGCCAAAGGCGGCTTCTGTGGTGTAAATCACCCCAGAGATACCTTGGCTGCCGGAGATTGCAGCAGGGCACTGAACAAGTCCAGGCTTGTCAGGGACTCCGTTTACCTCAGGAGAGAGAGCTTCTGGCGATGGTGAAGAGAAAAAGGAGAGGATTCTGCTGGAGGGTTATATCCAGATGTTTATTCCATGGTTACAGAGATCTGAACCGGGGCAACTGCTCCACCAGAATACGGCCGCATGGTCTGATTAACCTTTTAAGCTCTGGGACAGGGGAAGGGGAGGGGACAGGTGAGCTACCAACCAGGTGAAAGGGGCAGGGTCTCAAGGGACTAGGGACACCTATCCAATGTCCCCCAGGCCTGAGGGACCAACCACACGACGCCTTGCTGGAATGTTAAACCTGATTGACAGGGCACACTCCACAAGGGGCGAGGGGGAAGGGAGAAGGGAATATTGGCACACCTGAGGAAGGGACCCGGAAGCTAAAAACACACCACAACAAGCTAGAACTAGCTAATAAGCAGAAGCCAAAGCAGAGCAGAAATGAGAGCAGAAAAGAGAGCAAGCAAAGCAGCAAGCCGAAAGCAAGAAGTGAAAACAGCTCTATGTACCACTTGTCTCTGTTTCCCTGATAAGAGAAACCCAAACAAAACTTCCACTCTTCGGAGCCGGTCTTAAAGGCACAGAACAGATGAATGGGGATACAAGCATCATAACGTCACCCCAGGACATTCCACCCCTTATCCCCAAATCATCAACATACTACATGCATTATTCACATTACACATTATATATACACATTATAAGGCATACATCATGTATTATTCATAAAAATTTCCATCTGTTCCCCCCAAATTTACAAGCAATACCCATCATGCCTTCATCACATCCCCACACTGGACCACTGAATCCAGGCCCTATATTACAGAGCTGCAGGATTCCCCCTTTTCACGTTACTCACTTAAAGCTCCATCTATCACTTGCTCAGACCTTCGACACTTACACATTTCCTTCTCCATCTTCCACTTGCCCAGACATTCAACACTTACACATTTCCTTCTATCTCATGTCTGTATGGTTTAATGTACAGACAATGGCAGTAACATCCAATGAACAGTGATATTGCATATCATTCTTACCCCACAATCAGATCTCCCTGAGGTACACATCGTGTTGTTCCATCTCTTTGCATTATCCACCACGTGCAACCTGGTCCCTGAGCAAAGACAACCCCACGAATGGGTTTGCCTGTACTCAAGGCAGAATTGATCCACACAGTCTTCCCTAACAAACCTCTGATATATACCACTGGGACTTTGTCTCCTTCTGTTATATTCAGGGACTCAGACTGGGCAGGACCTGCTCGGCTGGTGGAACCTCGGGTGTTAACTAACCAGGTGGCCTTTGCTAAATGCTGCTCCTAATTTTTGAAAGATTCCCCACCCAAAGCTTTCAACTGGGTTTTTAGTAGTCCATTGTACCTCTCCACTTTTCCTGCAGCTGGTGCATGGTAGGGGATATGGTACACCCACTCAATGCCATGTTCCCTAGCCCAGGTGTTGATAAGGCTGTTCTTGAAATGAGTCCCATTGTCTGACTCGATCCTCTCAGGGTGCCATGTCTCCACAGAACTTGCTTTTCAAGGCCCAGGATGGTGTTCTGGGCCATAGCATGAGACACAGGGTAGGTTTCCAACCATCCAGTGGTGGCCTCCACCATGGTCAGCACGTAGTGCTTGCCCTGGTGTGTCTCGGGCAGTGTGATGGAGTCAATCTGCCAGGCCTCCCCATACTTGTACTTGGACCACCGCCCACCATACCAGAGGGGCTTCACTCGCTTGGCCTGCTTGATGGCAGCACATGTCTCACAGTCATGGATAACCTGAGAAATACTGTCCATGGTTAGATCCACCCCTCGGTCTAGTGCCCACTTATAGGTGGCATCTCTGCCCTGGTGGCCTGAGGCATCATGGGCCCATCAATCTAGGAAAAACTCTCCCTTATGTTCCCAATCTAGGTCTATTTTGGACACCCTTATCTTTGCAGCTTGGTCTACCTGCTCCTCATTGGCTCTACTCTTGGGTACATGGGCATCTACATGGCGGACTTTCACAGGTAGCCTCCCTACCCTGGTAGCAATGTCTTTCCACTCATCAGCAGCCCAAACTGGTTTTCCTCTATGTTGCCAGTTAGCCTTTTTCCACCTCTCCAGCCATCCCCACAGAGCATTGGCTACCATCCATGAATCAGTGTAGAGGTAGAGCTTTGGCTACTTCTCTCTCTCAGCAATGTCCATGGCCAGCTGAACAGCTTTGAGTTCAGCAAATTGACGTGATCCACCTTCTCCTTCGGTAGCTTATGCAACCTGTCGTGTGGGGCTCCATACGGCTGCTTTCCACTTCCGGTTCATCCCTACGATGCGACAGGAACCGTCAGTGAAAAGAGCGTAGCGTGTTTCCTCTGGGGGCAGTTGGTTATAGGGAGGAGCCTCTTCAGCATGTGTCACTGGTTCTTGTTCCTCTTCATCTGTGACACCAAAATTCTCACCTTCAGGCCAATTTGTAATGACCTCCAAAATCCCAGGGCGATTCAGTTTACCTATATGGGCGCGCTGAGTGATGAGAGCAATCCACTTGCTCCATGTAGCACTGGTGGCATGGTGAGTGGAAGGAACTTTGCCTTTGAACATCCACCCCAGCACTGGTAGTCAGGGTGCCAGGAGGAGTTGTGCTTCAGTGCCTATTACCTCTGAGGCAGCCTGGACTCCTTCACAGGCAGTTAAGATTTCCTTCTCTGTGGGAGTGTAGTTGGCTTCAGACCCTCTGTAGCTTTGACTCCAAAATCCCAGTGGTGGACCCCGAGTCTCCTCAGGCACCTTCTGCCAAAGGCTCCAGGACAAGCCATGGTTCCTGGTTGCAGAGTAGAGCATGTTCTTTACCTCTGGTCCTGTCCTGACTGGGCCAAGGGCTACTGCATGAGCAATCTCCTGCTTGATCTGGACAAAGGCCTGTTGCTGCTCAGGGCCCACCTGGAAAGTGTTCTTCTTGCAGTTGACCAGGTAAAGTAGGCTCATGATCTGACTGTACTCAGGAACATGCATCGTCCAAAAACCTATGGCACTCAGGAAAGCTTGTGTCTCTTTCTTATTGGTGGGTGGAGACATTGCTGTGGTCATGTTGATGACATCTGTAGGAATCTGACTCCGTCCATCTTGCCACTTCACTCCCAGGAATTGAATCTCATGAGCTGGTCCCTTTACTTTGCTCTTTTTAATGGCAAAACCAGCTCCCAGGAGGATCTGGATGATTTCCTTCCCTTTCTCGAACACGACCACAGCTGTGTTCCCCCACACAATGATGTCATCAATATACTGCAGATGTTCTGGAGCCTCACCCCTTTCTAGTGCATCCTGGATCAGTCCATGGCAGATGGTGGGGCTGTGCTTCCACCCCTGGGGCAATCGGTTCCAGGTGTACTGCACTCCCCTCCATGTGAAAGCAAACTGAGGCCTGCATTCTGCTGCCAGAGGAATGGAGAAAAATGCATTGGCAATGTCTATAGTGGTGTACCACCTTGCTGCCTTGGACTCAAGCTCATACTGGAGCTCTAATATGTCTGGCACGGCAGCACTCAGTGGTGGAGTCACTTCATTCAATGCACGATAGTCCACAGTCAATCTCCATTCTCCTTCAGATTTTCGCACAGGCCAAATGGGGCTGTTGAAAGGTGAGTGGGTCTTGCTGACCACCCCTTGGCTCTCCAGCTCTCGGATCATCTTATGGATGGGGATCACAGCATCTCGAGTGGTCCTATACTGCCGTCGATGCACTATGGAAGTGGCAATTGGCACTCATTGCTCTTCTCCCATCAGGCATCCTACTGCAGATGGATTCTCAGACAACCCAGGCAAGGTGTTCAATTGCTGGATGCCCTCTGTCTCTACAGCAGCTATTCCAAATGCCCATCTGAGTCCTTTTGGGTCTTTGAAGTACCAACTTCGAAGGTAGTCTATGCCCAAAATACATGGGGCCTCTGGGCCAGTCACAATAGGATGCTTCTTCCACTCATTTCCCGTTAGGCTCACATCAGCTTCCACCAAAGTGAAATCCTGGGATCCCCCTGTCACACCAGCAATAGAAACAGACTCTGTCCCCACATGTCTTGATGGGATTAATGTGCACTGCGCACCAGTATCGACCAAAGCTTTGTACTCTTGTGGTTCCGATGTGCCAGGCCAACGAATCCACACAGACCAGAAGACACGATTTTCCCTGGCCTCTTTTTGGCTAGAGGCAGGGCCCCTCTAAGCCTGGTTATCATTCTTTCCCTGGGTGTATGTTTTACATGTTCCTTCGAGGGAATCAGACAGGTCATCATCATCATACCTGGCCGTTCGGCTACGGGCAACTGGAGCTGCTTTCCTCCTGGTGGCTTCCTTCAGTTCACGCACCCGTCATGCCAGAACAGCAGTAGGTTTCCTATCCCACCTTCTCATGTTTTCCCCACAATCACGCAGGTAGAACCACAGCTCAGCTCGTGGGGTGTATCTTCTCTCACCATCTGGGAAATGTCTGCCTTGGATACCGGAACCTGGGATCTGTACTGCTGAAATTTGGAGAAGGTCTTCTTTAATCTCCTCTCTAAGCTTCTTATGGTTCTCCTCTATCTTATCCTCTAAGTTCTGCAGACGTGTTTCTACCGCTGCGATCCTGGCATGTGTCGGGCCTTGTACAGCATCTGCATATGCTCGGAGCTTCCTTGCCATGTCAAGCACAGTCTCATCCCTCTCATCCCTCTTCATGATGGCTAAGGCAGAAGCATATTCGTGTGACCCGAGTCGTACGAGTTTTCGCCACATCACAGACGTGCATGGTACTAAGTCTGGGTTCCTAGTTGTTACATCATCTGAGAAGATAATCTCTGCCATGGCCATTTCTCTCAGGCATTGGATCCCTTGCTCTATTGTCCTCCACTGAGTCTGCTGCATATAGAGATCATCTGCGCACAGGTATCTTTCTGCTACACTTCTTAGGACCCACTCCCAGAGGCTGTGAGAGTTAGCCCCCCTCATCATTCCTTGGTCTATGACAGGATCCTGTGACAGGGATCCCAAATGCCTGGTTTCAGTGCCATCCAAAATGGTAGCCTCGCCTGCAGCATCCCAGAGACGGACCAGCCAACTAATTATGGATTCATCAGACCTTTGAGTGTAATCCTTCTGTAGGCCACGAAGGTCCTTCAGGGAGAAGGACTCAATATTGGCATCTGATCTTGCACCTGCTGCTTTGACTCCTGACTTTACGTCAGGAGGCACTGAGGTTCCTTCTCCTTCATCATCATCATCATCATCATCATCATCCACTGGTCGATTGGTCTTGTCTGTGCATTTCCCACTTCTAGTGCTGGTAGCAACAGCCATGGGTTTAGCTGCTGGCTTCGAGCCTGGAGTGTTTGCTGCAGCCTGAGTCACCGGGACAGTTGCTGATTTATCTCCCTGCCCCCCTGCCTCTGTCTGCTGCCCTAGAGTATCTAGCAGTGTGCGATAAGCATATGCCAGGGCCCAGCTTACTGCAATGACCTTCCTCTCCTTAGGCTCATCCTGGTACTTCTCTTTCAGACATTTGCCCACCTCAGCTGGGTTCTGAATTTGTTCATGGGGAAAATCCCAGACTATAGGGTCAGAGAATTCCTTCAGGATTTGGCCCATATCCTCCCATCTCCCACAGCACTTAGGATTTTCCACACCGGGGTCTACTCCTGAGTCAGGGGTCTCATCAGCCTGTCTAGAAATCTCAGCCCTCATTCTAGAGAAGCAGCAGGCTGTATAGACGAAAGGTTACCAGATTGAATACCAGAAAGAGGGTTTCTCTAACATTGAGGGGAAACTGAACATCCTTCACTAGTGATGCAACTGATTCATAGGAGAAGGAGGAAAGCAGAGGCTGAAAAACATCATTCCCTTCTGCTCCTCCTGCATAACCATAGCCATGAACCATTCATACCTGGAGCAGACCCTAGCATGTTTATAAACTTCTTGCACATCATTGCCACCAAGCACAGCAGGATAGCTATTCTGGTCACTGCCCCTCTGATGTAAAAACTATGTATTAGGGACAATACTAAAGCTATTTCTGGGTAAGAAAATAAACCTAGGGACCATTGAGGTATTAAAATCTCAAAAAAACCCTAGGGACTAGAAATGCATGCAAACCTTCATCCCAATAGACATTATGAATCCAAAAAACATGGCTATTAGCTGATTTAAACAAACACAGAGTAATAGCAACTAAAATGCAGTCAAAACAGGTTTTTTCCACTCTCTCGAGCCCCCAGGTTGGGCGCCAATATTTTGTCCTGGTTTAGGGCAAATTTGTTAAAGAATCTGCAAAGGAGGGCCCCTCCAGAAAGCAAACCCACGCGGCCCGTCCCCCCCAACTGGTTCGGGAAGAAGTCCTCGGAGAGAGGTGGAAAGAACCTGTTTATTTGACTGGCACAGCACCCCCCAGCACACAAAATGAACAATACCAGGTGACACCACTCTGAGAAAGATGACAAAATCAGGAAGTCTCTTTTGGGGATAGTTGCTCTGTTCTCAGTCCCTCCGGCGCTGGGGCAGCTGCTGCAGCCAAACCTTCAGTGTTCCCGGGTCCCAGTCCAGAGCAGGTTCGAGATGGTCACAGAAACAGGAGAGGAGAAACAGTCCAGGAAGGAATGTGAACTGTTTAGCTAGAGCTAGCTAATAAGCAGAGGCCAAAGCAGAGCAGAAGCAAGAGCAGAAAAGGGAGCAAGCAAAGCAGCAAGCTGAAAGCAAGAAGCGAAAACAGCCCTATGTACTCCCTGTCTCTGTGTTCCTGATAAGAGAAACCCAAACAAAACTTCCACTCTTCAAAGCCGGTCTTAAAGGCACAGAACATATGGATGGGGATACAAGCATAACGTCATCCCAGGACACCTTCCCAAAAGGAAAACTTCTCCTGAGCCTGTGTGCAGGCAGAGCCCTGAGGAGAGTAGGTGGGACACGGTGCAACGGGCTGGGACATGGAGCTGCTGAGCTCAGAGACAAGGTTCTGGTGCAGGGCACAGAGATGTCAGTGCCAGGTGGGCCATGTCAGACATGGTGAGGAGCAGCTTGTCCAAACAGGGTCAGCCCTTAAGGGGCTTATTCTTCTCTGTGCCCAAACCTCCTAAGGAGACATTCAGCATCAAGATCACCTGCGGAAGGCTTCTATCAGCTCTTCTCTGAACTGGAGAAATAAAAAAAGAATCTCTCGATTAAAGAACATTGTGACCCTGCAGGGCCTCATGGAAGGAAGGGGCTATTGTGACACTATGGGAACTTTTGGAACCAAGGGGGTCATTGTAGCACCACTGGAGCCAATGGAACCAGGGGGCAATGGTGACACAGAGGATCTTCATGGAACTAATTGATCATTATGACACATGGGGCCTTGTGGAACCATGGAGACCATTTAGATCCTTAAGGACTTGTGTAACCAAGGGGCCATTATGACACCTCAGGGCATCATGGAAGCAGAGAACCATTGTGGTACTGCAAGCCCTCATGGAAGCAAGGAGCCATTTGACACTGCAGGGCCCTTTGGAACCAAGGGAACATGAAATAGGTGTGGCTGCCTTGGCCTCCCAGGGGCCACCTGACAGGTCTGGCTGACTTTGGAATGTGGAAGGCTGCTCCCATCTGCCCCTGAAACACTGGGGCTCTGGGATTTTCTTTTTTTTTCTTTTTAGGGAAAAAAACTGTACATTTTTTTCTAGGCATCCATGGCCAAAATTAGAATTCCACCTCCAAATTTCTGTGTATCCAAGGATTACTGCCACACAGAAGTTGCCAGGGCAGACAGGTCTGCCTGGTCTTTGACTCCTGAGGGGCAGCACTCACCCGTTTTCAAAACACTGGAAAGGGCTCTCTGCTTTTATTTTTATGGAAGAAAAACATCCATCTTCTCCAGGCACAAATGTCTGAAATTAGGACTCCACATTCATAATTTCAAATATCCAAGAGTTGTTCCAAGCAAACCTGCCAGGACTGACAGGTCAGGCTTTCCTTGGCCTCTGGTGACTGCCGTTCATCAGCTCCTGAAACATAGAGGCTCCGTGGTTTCCTTCCTATGGGGATCAATGTGACATTGGGAGCCTTGTGAAATGAAGGGGCCATTATGGCACTGTAGAGCATCGTGGATCCAAGGCACCATTGTGACACTGTAGAGACTTGTGGAACCAAGGACATCATTGTGGCTCTGTTGGGCCACATAATCCCAATGGGCCAGTGCAAATCAGCAATGTGGGAGTTAGGCCAGGTGTAACTCAGAGTCAGCCAGATTTTACCCCAAAAGAATTGGGCTTGAATTTCAAGTCATAAGAATCATTTGTTTAACTTATGTTGAGACTTGATAGTTCCCCCATAAACCTTTGTGTTGTTATGCTAAGTTGTCCAAGTTCTACTCCCCTATTGGTTAATTGGTTACTTGTTTCTTCTATATGGTTATTGTTCTGGTTTTCTAGCTCCAAGTGTCCATGTTGTTGTTTCCCTTTTGTCTCAGGTCTTTGGATCCTGCCCCTCGTACTGTTCTCAACTTCTCCATGTTTATTGTTTATCACCCTGGTATTAAAGTTCTTTTTGGGCAACTCCATCGAACCTGCTCCTTTTCATTTTTGCCAACCTCACCCTGAAGTCAGGGAACCAGAAAGGTTTGTCACAGCCACCTTCATTGTGACATTTGGCACCCGAAGAGGGACCATGACATTCAGTCACATCAGCTGGGATTAGCTGATGGATAGGCCAGAGCTCCCTGGGATTTTGGATTGTGCCAGGCCCGGCGGTTTCATCGTTACTTCAAGGGACCTTGCCCAGGATCAGCAGGGACAACGATGGATTCACCTGCGTAGGACTGCAGGTGGGTTTTGGGGATATGCAAGACATTTATTGCCCATTTTGCCACTGTGTTTTTACAATATGCACCCACGTTCCATTATTGATTTTGAGTGTCCCGGTGGCTCTTCCCCATAAGGCAGAGAAAGAGAAGAATAGGCAGCCAGATGTCCAAAGTAGAAAGGAGGATATATAGATGCTTTAATTCTTACTGATCATGATATAATATTTTCAAAGAAAGAATTAAAATCAATCATGAGATGGATCATTAAAAATTTTCCAGATGCCTCTGCTGATGAAATCCATACCACTGAATTTTTGGACTCAGTGTGAGTTAAAATGTACAATCTTTCGATCAAAAGGGACCCCACTGCACCACACATGCTTCCCATCTTCCATACCATTATTGAGACCCTTCACCAGCAAGCAGTGTGTTGAAAACACAATCCATTAGTAACTCCTAACTCGGGATCTCCCCTCAAATCAGCCTTTCTCAGAACTTCCACGATGGTCCAAGGTGGCAATGGCCATGTAGTCTTGGAGCATCATGCCCTGGAAACTCAAGACGGAAGGAGCGTGAATGTGGCTCAGAAGCCAGTTCATCCTCTCTCCATCTTGGCTCCTCCACTTCCTGCTACCACAACCTTCTCTTCTGTTCTAAATCAATCTCCAGACTTCAGCCCCACAACTGCGGGTCACGCATGTCAATCATTCCACCTTCACCCTGGGCCGTGCCTCCAGAACACCAGCCTGGAAGTCCGCCATCCTAAATCAAGGCCCTTCCTGCCCAACATCTGACAAAATAGCAACACCCTCTTCCTTACCCTCTGGCAACAATATAACCCACATGGTCAAGGATATTAACCCCAGCTGTCACACTTTTTCTAATCCAAATGTTTCTGTTCCAAGTTATTCTTCCTCCCCAGAAGACAGTTTGGATTCCCCAGAGCAACCTCAACCTTCAACCCCAGAAGATCCCTAGGAAAGGATCCAGAAAGAAGCAATTAAGGAAGGAGACTGGCAAATAGTCTCGAAATTCCTCATTTTCTCCATACGTTATGAAAGAAGGGGGCAGAATCCCAGGTATCAGCCATTGGTTTATGAGGAAATCAAGGATCTGTGTAGGGCAGGTAAAGACCATAGGAGGGACTTACCTTGTTTTAATGACCTAATGAGGGCCACATTTACAGCACATGTCTTAACCCCCTATGATTTAAAATATATTATGACCATGTTGTTATCACCTACAGAATACACCCTGTGGGAAGGGGGATGGAAGTGTTTACTAAATCAATTAATAGCAGACTATGCTAATAATGAGGCAAGGGTGGAATTGACAATCAACCATCTAGCTGGAGAAGGACAACACAGCCTACCAGATGATCAAGCAGCAGGTATCCCCAGAGAAGTATTGAATGATATCAAAGAGATGGCTTTGAAAGCTTTAATCCAGGTATCGGATGGTAGCACCCCCAATTTGGACTACCTTGGGTGGCTGCAGCTAAAGCTTTAGGACAATTAGACCATCCTGGATGCCTGTTAGGTAAGCAAACCAATGCTACCTCCCTCACATTGAGTGGCCTGCTCTCAGACATAGACACCATCAGACATGCCACCTTGCAGAACAGCGATAGAGGTTTTACTCTGGGCACATGGGCATGGCTGAGTAGACTCTGAGGGCATGTGTTGCATGAACCTCTCCAGCCACAGCAAGTCAATCCACAAGAGCATTCAGGTAGTGAAGGAAGGGTTCAAGAAGCTTCAAGTGGAAAACAAAGACTGGTTCAGTAAACTCTTCCAAACCTGACGACTAAATGGTTGCATGATGTCTAACTAAAAGAGGACTGCTAATTGTCTTTGTGGTTGTTGTTGAATTGTTAATTGTCCCATGTTTGTTTGGATGCTTTTAGAAAGTCTTACAAAATTCTTTCAGTTTCATCTTCATTGAAAAACAGAAAGAGGGAAGATATCCAACACAGGCTCCTCATGAACTCCTTGGAGGAGAGAATTGGCAGCCAGCATGTCACAAAAACCTCTCTGAGACTCAGTGTGGGAAGGAAAATCCTTAAAAGTACCTACAATTATCTTTAAATCCATAAAGTACCTTAAAAACCTCGAGTATCTCAAAGTATTAATGAGCCCCACTGAGTGTTAGTACAAAGCTCTCCAGGAACTCATTAAAGCAGATAACTGGGGCCATGATTGCACAAACCTCTCACAGAGTCTGTATCAAAAGAGAAACACCAAGTACCTTAAAATAACTGAAGTACCCTGAAGCATTAATGAGCCCCACTGAGTGTTGGTACTGACAAAGCCTCTCCAGGGACTCATTACAGCAGATAATTGGAGGTCATGATTACACAAACCTCCAAGAGATTCCAAGGCAAAAGCCAAACCCAAAGTCCTTTGAAAAACTGCAGTCCCTGCAGGGAGCATTCAGGAGCCCCCAAGGCCATTGCTGAGCAAGGCTCCCCAGGGAATCCTTCCAGCAGATCCTTGAGGCCACTGGGATGTGGGCTAGGGGAGGGTGCTGAGGGCAGGACAAGGGGCTGACAGTGCCCAGCCTGGCTGGGGCTGTGCCAGGAGGCCCCAGGGCCTCAGGACAAGGCATCTCCTCCCAGCCCTAGGTGGCACAGACCCTGCTGTGCCCCAGGGCACCAAGACTTGGCTTCTCTTTGTCCCCACCTGTCATCACTGCCTGCAGTTCTCTTCTCTGCCTGGGGCCTGGGGACACTTTCTCAGTGGTGTCCCTCAGTGGGACCCATTAAAAGTCCAAAAAACTTTGGAGCTGGATTCTGACTTGGAGTTCTGGAGAGTTTTCTTCAGCTCCCTCTCAGGGACTGATGTTCAGGGCCTGAGCACAAAGCCCCAGAGGCTCATTAAAGTGCCTCTGCTGTGTCTGTGCTGCTGAGTTGAGCAGGGCTCCTGGCACAGAGGCAAACCAAGCAAAGCTTCAAAAGCACGTTTCTCTTGATGAGTACCTCTAGTGCCAGCCCAGCAGGGCTGGGGCACTGCCTGCAGCCACCCCGGGCACAGCACAGAGGCAGAGAGATCTTCAATCAGTCAGGGATGGGAAGGTGCTGAGAAGTGCCTGGGGCACAGTCACTGCCAGCCCTTGGCACAGGAATCTCTGGCTGCAGGACAATGCAGCTGCAGCTCCTGGAGCCATCTCCTCAAGCTGGAACATCCCAATGCCTACAGACCCTGTGAGTACATTCTCTGATTGTCTCTTGTGCAGAGCAGCCAGGGGTGCCCAGGGCTGTGCTGAAGAGCAGGGTCCTGCAGCCCAGGGCGCTGTGCGGGGGCAGGGACTCTGCTGCCTGCCAGGGACGGCTCTCAGCCAGCCCTGGCAGCTGCTCCCAGCACTGGGGGACAGGATCTGGGTGGGGGACGAGAGCTGGTAAGGCTTGGAAGTGTTCTCCTTGTGTGGTGAGGATGCTGCATTGCTCAGGACTGCTCCCAGCATGGCATTTTACTGCAGAAAATGTCCAAATAGCTTATACATGGAGCACAGCAAAGCAGAAGCTGCATAAGAGGGAAAATCCTGCATTTTTAATGTAATGCTGTGGGTTGCCTGGATGGGAAATCGCACATATGTATTAATCTCTCTTTTCAGAATGGTATTAAAAAAAAACAAAACAAAATCTCCTGGATCTGAATAAACCAGGCAGTGAAAGAAATTACCACAAGACCTCTTAGAGGCAGCATCACTGTCGCTTTTCCAGCCTCCTTGGGGTTGCTCTGATGTTGCCATCAGAGTCTGCAGAGCCAGAGCTGCCCCTGGGCAGTGCCTAAGCTGGGAGGGGTCTGCAGGGCAGAGCTGAGCCCCCAGGACTGGGCTGGGCTCTGGCAGCACTGGCAGGGCCCAGCCCTGGGCACAGGGAAGCAGCTGCTGGCAGGGACAGCCCTTGGCAGGTAGTGGGGGGAAAGTGCCCCCAGGCTGTGCTGGGATATTTGAAGTCCTCTCCAAGCCCAGATATCCCATAATTTCTTTTTTTACAGATCACCATGTAAAGACAGCACAAATGTCCAACAGCAGCTCCATCAGGCACTTCCTCCTGCTGGCATTGGCAGACACGTGGCAGCTGCAGCTCCTGCACTTCTGCCTCTTGCTGGGCATCTCCCTGGCTGCCCTCCTGGCCAACGGCCTCATCATCAACGCCATAGCCTGCGGCCACCACCTGCACACGCCCATGTTCTTCTTCCTGCTCAACCTGGCCCTCAGCGACCTGGGCTGCATCTGCACCACTGTCCCCAACGCCATGCACAATTCCCTCTGGGACACCAGGAACATCTCCTACAAAGGATGTGCTGCTCAGCTCTTTTTGTTTCTCTTCTTTATTGTGGCAGAGTTTTATCTCCTGACCATCATGTGCTATGACCGCTACGTGTCCATCTGCAAACCCCTGCACTACGGGACCCTCCTGGGCAGCAGAGCTTGTGCCCACATGGCAGCAGCTGCCTGGGCCAGTGCCTTTCTCAATCCACTGCTGCACACAGCCAATACATTTTCCTTGCCTCTGTGCCATGACAATGCCCTGGGCCAGTTCTTCTGTGAAATCCCACAGATCCTCAAGCTCTCCTGCTCAAATTCCTCACTCAGGGAACTGGGGCTAATTGCAGTTAGTGTCTGCTTGCTATTTAGCTGTTTTGTGTTCATTGTTTTCTCCTATGTGCAGATCCTCAGGGTCGTGCTGAGGATCCCCTCTGAGCAGGGATGGCACAAAGCCTTTTCCACCTGCCTCCCTCACCTGGTTGTGGTCTCCCTGTTCATCAGCAGTGCCATATTTGCTCACCCGAAGCCTCCCTCCCTCTCCTTCCCATCCCTGGATCTGGCCGTGTCAGTTCTGTACTCGGTGGTGCCTCCAGCCCTGAACCCCCTCATCTACAGCCTGAGGAACCAGGAGCTCAAGGCTGCTGTGAGGAGACTGATCACTGGATGCTTTCAGGAACATTAAACTGCTGCACAATTTCTGCAAATCACTTGTAATAAAACTAGTTTTTGATACTTCTTGTTGGTTTCATTTTGGAGATTTCTTTCCTTTGTTTTAGTTTTTTCATTCTGTCCACAAAGAAACATCATTGCTTGTGCCATTTCTCATTTTGTTTCTCTCTACCTTTCCTGTGGCCACAGACTGTGTCAATGGGGGACTGCACTCTTGGTGTATTTTAAGGAAGTAAAGGACGTCCCAGCAAAGTTTTCTGCAGAGATGCTGTCGTGGTTTGACCAGGAAGGAGTGGGAATTCTGGGAAGCTGTGGTCAAACCAATGAAGGTTTTGGGTTTGAGACTGGCGTCCGGTGTGGCCAGTGGGGTTTGGACACACCTCCGAGAATACACAGGGGTTAAAAGCAAGGCACTGCCCTTGGAACTCTCTCTTGGGACGTCGCTTCGAAGAGGTCAGATCTCTTCCCCCGTCCAGCCTTGCTGCTGGGCGGGGGAGGGGCAGCCATGCGGTAGGCCCGGGGCCTGGACAGAGAGGGGGGTTGAGGGGGCTTTCAAGGATGGAAGGGTGGAGGAGCCCCAAGAGACATAGAGCCCTCGGGCAGCCAGCCCCCCCCCGGAGAGAGAGAGAGAGAGAGCCGGCGGCACCGAATGTGATGGCAGCCAGCCAGGAGGAGAAGGGGGGAGGGAGAGTGCCCGGCCGGCCGCAGCAGCAGCACGTGTGGGAGTATCATCTCGTCCCAGGACAGACAGAGACTGAAAACTTTTAACCCTTTCTTGCATGATTGGGGCCTTGCAAAAATGCTAATCCTCCTCGAAGCTGAATAAGAAGGGAGATAAGAGATGAGATAAGATAAAGACCTGGCCCGAAGAATGTGGAGATGATTGGATGGGGAGAGATGATTTGGAGTGGCCTTTTGGCTGGACTTTTCTCGTGGCTATGGACTCAGTTGTTCCTGTGACACAGACTGCATTTAGGGGGAGGCAGTGCCTCAAAACCAGGAAGGTTCTTCGTGAGGACCCCCCGGCCCCAGGGGTTGGAAAAATATGGGGGGGACAGATGTCCCAAAAGCAGAGACTGTGCCTTTTTGGAGTGAGACAAGGCATCCTTGAAAGACAACCCTAAAAGCAGCTCTGGCCATGTCTCGGTGGTGAGAGCACTGAGCATGGAAGGAAGATGTCACAAGCGGCAAATGGACTTTCCGGGCGGTGCCGAAGTGACAGGGAAGCACACGAGGTTTTCAGTGTGTTTCCACGAGAAGCCTATGGAACGAGAAAGACTCCTTTCCTCTTCATGAACTGAAGTTTGAGTATACTAAAGTGTCGTGCCAGGGCTGGGCAGTTGGTGTTTTTTGGGAGAATGTATCGGATTGGGAAAGTCAGGGAGTGGGGAGGAGGAAAGTTTTTTTGTAAGGTTTTCAATTTTTTTTTTCTTTCCCTATTTTCCTGTAGTTTAGGTAATAAAGTGTTCTTTATGTTTAAGTTAAAGCCTGTTTTGCTTATTCCTGGTCACATCTCACAGCAGACACCAGGGTGAGGCATTTTCATGGGGGGCACTGGCTCTGTGCCAGGCTCAAACCATGACAGATGCCCTTTTGTTGCCTTCTCTGGAGCTGCAGCAGCAATGTCTGTGTGCAGAGCTGGGGGCAGATCAGTGCTGGCACATCAGCCCTGCTCCTGCTGGCCACACCATTCCTGAGCCAGGCCAGGAGCCATTTGCCTGCTTGGCCACCTGGTCACACTGATGGCTCGTGTCCAGCCTGCTGTCCATCAGTCCCTGCAGGTCCCTTTCTGCCTGGCTGCTGTTCAGCCACTCCATCCCCAGCCTATAGCACTGGGGCCAAATTGCAGGGCCTGGTACTTAGACTTTTTAAACCTGAAATTGCTGGATTTAGCCCCTCAATCCAGCCTGTCCAGGTCTCTCTGCAAAGCCCTTCTACCTCAGATCAACACTCACATCCAGCTTGGTGTCATCTGCAAAGATGTCCTAGGTTCCAGGGGGCCCCTCAGTGTCACAATGGCCTCTTGGTTACACAAGGCCCTGCACTGTCACACTGTTCTCCTTGGGTCCATGAGACCATGCAGAGCAACAATGGTCTCCTTGGTTCCGTGGGACCCCAAAATGTGACAGTGGACTCCTTGGTTCCGTGGGGCTTCACATGTTCTTTCTTGTTGGTGCTGCAGTTTCACAGAGGCCCCTTGGTTCCATGAGGCCCCAGAGTGTCACAATGGCCCCATGGGTACATGAGGTCCCACACTGTCACCATGGTCTCTGTAGTTCCACAAGTCCCCTCAGTGTCACAATGGACTCCTTGTTTCCACAAGTCCGCTCAGTGTCACAACATTCTTCCAGATCCCCTGAGGCCCCCTCATGTCACAGTGGCCCCTTGGTTACACAGGATCCTGCAGTGTCACAATGTCCCCTCGGTTTCATGATGCCCTGCAGTGTCACAATGTCCCCTTGGTTCCACTGGGCCCTGGAGTCTCCCAATGGTCTCCTTGGTTTTGCAGTGTCAAAATGGTGAAACCCCTTGGTTACACAAGGCCCTGCACTGTCACAATGGCCTCTGTGGTTCCACAAGGTCCCAGAGTGTCACCATGCACTGCCTCGTTCCATTTGGCCCCAGAGCACAGCAGTGGACCCCTGGTTCTGTGGGGCTGCATGGTGTCACCATGGTCCCCATAGTTCCATGAGGCCTTGCAGTGTCACAATGGCCCCGGAGTGTCCCAATCATCACAGAGTGACAGAATCAAATAGGCTGGAAAAGACCTTTAGGATCATCAAGTCCAACCAATGCCCTAATACAGCCTTGTCACCCAGACCATGCCACTAAGTGCCACTGGAGAGGGACATTGACCCTGCCACCTCCCCCTGGCCAGCCCATTCCAATTCTCACTCACCCTTTCTGTGAAGAACTTCTTCCTATTGTCCAGCCTGAACCTCCCCTGGTGCAGCTTAAGGCTGTGTCTTTTTGTCCTGCCCTCCAGCAGATCCACATTCACACCCAGCTTGGTGCCATCTGCAATTTGTGAATGGTGGACTCGATCCCCTCACCCAGATCATCAGTGAAGATATTAAACAGGACTGGGCCCAGTACAGATCCCTGGGGAAACCACCAGTGCCTGGACACCAGCTGGGTGCAGCACCATCCCCACCACTCTCTGGGCCCAGCCTCCAGCCAGCTCTTAAATCTCCCAGTGAGGAGGGAACCTGCCCAAGCCATGGGCTGCAGCTTTTCCAGGGAATGCTGTCAGAGACAGAGTCAAAGGCTTTGCTAAAGTCCAGGCACACAACATCCACAGCCTTTCCTGCATCCACAGGTGGGTCACCTGGTCATAAAAGGAGACCAGGTTGGTCAGGCAGGACCTGCCACCCCTAAATCCATGCTGGCTGGCTCTGATCCCTCGGCCATCCTCTGGGTGCCCTGGGATGGCACTCAAGGTGATCTGTTCCATACCATTGCCAGGCACCCAGGTCAGGCTGACAGGCCTGGAGTTCCCCAGCTCCTCCTTCCAGCCCTTCTCAGGGATGGGCTCACATTGGCACCTCCAGTCCTCTGGGACCTCCCTGCTGAGCCAGCACTGATGGTAAATGATGGAGAGCAGCTTGGGGAGCTCATCCACAGCTCCCTCATCTCCCTGGGATGGATCCCATCCGATCCCACACACCTGTGAGCGCCTGAGTGGCTCAGCAGGTCACCAGCTGCTTCCTCCTGGATTCCAGGGGGCTGTTCTGCTCCCTGTGCCCATCTACCAGCTCAAGAGAACACTTGTCCTGAGAACAGCCTGTCCTAATATTGAAAATTGAGAAAAACAAGGTGTTAAGTAGCTCAGCCTTTTCCTTATCTTTAGTTTCTATATTCTCCACTGCCTCCAATAAAGAGTAGAGGTTCTCCTTCTCACTCCTTTTGCTAAAAATATTTTATACAAACTTTTTTTTTTAAAGGATGGGCCAGATTAATTTCTGATTGAGCTTTCACCTCTCCGATTTTCTTTCTGATATGCTAAGGACATCCTTAAACACTTCCTGAATTGCCAGTCCTTTTTTCCCCTGAGCTTCCACAAAAGCTCCATGGGCAGCCAGGACAGTCTTTTTCCTGACTAGATCATCTTTTGCCACACTGGGACAGGCTGCTCCTTCCCCTTTAAGATTACTTTCATGTAGTGTGTCCATCCTTCCTGGACCCCTTTGTTTTTAAGGCATGTTTCCCTTAAAATAATCAGGACCTGATTTGGTACTCCCCAAATCTGCATCCTAAAAAGGCCAGTCTGCCCTTCCTAATTCCAGTATAGAAGTTTTGTTCCTGTCCCTCCTTCTTTCACAGAACATTGAAAACTTGATTATTTCATGGTCACTGTGCCCCAGTTAGCCTCTGACCCCCACATCAGCCACCAGCCCTTCTCTGTTTGTGAACAGCAGCAAACAGAGCTTTCCTTGGCAGTGGGAGTGTTACCAAAAATTCAGTAAAACAGAAAACTCCTTAACTCCAGTGTAGCATAAAGAAGCAGCATTCTTTATTCAGCTGGATGCATGGGAGATAGCTCCTCCCAAAGCCCTGCATGCTGAGTACAGGAGAGTTTCTGTTTATATTCTGTATTTTGCACACATATTCATTGATTGCCCTGGACTAAACACACATATGATAATCATTTCCCCAAAATCACTAACACATTTCCTTTCCCCATTTGCATGCGTTCTTCTGTCCCGGGGGTCTCTCTGCTGGTCCCTGGTGGTCGTGAACCCCAATGTTCCCGTGGGCCTGGCTGAGCTGGCAGGACACTGAGGCTGCTGAACTTCCAGTTCCCCTTCTCACACAATGGGCATTGTGTGGTTTCCATAGGCCTGGGGTAATGAACAACAAGATCCAGGTGTCAGCTCAGCTGGTGAAGACAATTTATCATCTGGCAACATGAGGTCACAGAGTGGGCTATGACATCACAGAGTGGGTTATGTGAGGTTATTGAGAACTATGACATCATAGACTGCCTCTGTGACATCACAGAGCAGGCTGTGACATCACAGGGCAGAGGTCTGACGTCACAGAGCAGAATATTACATCACAGAGTTGGCTGTGACATCAGAGACCAGCTGTGTGACATTAGAGAATGGGCTGTGACATCACAGAGCAGTCTGTAATGTCACAGAGGGGCTGTGTGACATCCCAGCAGGGCTGTCTCAGGTCACTGGGTTGGTCACTCTGCCCCAGCTCCCCCTCTCAGTTTCTCCCAACAACTCCAATGCTGTCCATGCCCAGCAGGGTCCCTGTCCCCCTGGATCCCCCCGGCCCACCTGGAGCCACAGCCTCCACCAAAGGATGTTCCACAGGATCCACCCCAGAGCCTGACAGGGGACAAGGGGCCAGGGCTGTGTGACCAGGACATCAAGGACGTGGATTATCCAGGTCACTGTGGTTTGGGTTGCCCAGGGCAGGAAAGATGTCTGGCAGCTGGAGCAGGGTCTGGGAAGGGCCTCCAAAGTGGGGCTGGAGCCCTTGGGCTGTGGGCAGAGGCTGAGGGAGCTGGGCTGGTCCAGCCTGGAGCAGGGAAGGCTGAGGGGCTCTTCATGCCAGCCTGGCAGTGCCAGCCAGGAGGGGATGGAGAACACAGAGCCGGGCTCTTCACAGGGGAGGCTGGTGGGAGACAAAAGCCAGTGGGTGGAAGGGGAAAGAGGGGAGATCAGCCAGGACAGGAGGAGATGAAATGAGTCAGGCTGATTTCAGCATTTCCTCAGCACCAGGAGCAGTCTGATCTCCTGTCACCCTGGTTTTTTAACATTTTCTAAGCCTTCTGATGTTGGCATTATTGTAGTGAACTTTCTCACAAACTTTCTGTAAATAACTCATTGTTTTGCATTCCTTTATGGAGGAGGAGAGAGTTGAGGGACTGTTGGTTTGACCAGAATCATTCGGGAGGTGGCACTGTCACCCTCCAATCCACTGTCACTCTTGGAAAACTATAAATGTTGGAGTCAGAAAATAAACTTCCCTTTTTTCCCTTCACCTGGAGAACAGCGGTGTGAACTTGTGTTCTTTCGTGTCCTATAGTGACATCTGGTGACTGCCGGCGTGTACTGCAGCCTAGGCTGAGACACAGAGTCTGGATCGCCCGTGAGGTTGTATTCTCCCCCCTCTTTGGTTCTTTGCCTGCTATTCTTGGGGTAATGGCAACCTCTGTGGGTTTCGAGGAGGATTCCCTCATTTTGGACCTCTGGAGGGGGGTCATGGAGTTCAAACAGGTTTCCGTTTCCTGGAGTGATTTTCAGAGGTTATTCCTGTGGGTCAGAGAGCGGGAGTTCTTTTCGGTCCCTGGGAAGGCGTTCTCCAGGGAGGCGTGGTCTCTCGTAGGGGTCCGCCTCATGGAGGCCCTCTTTGATGATTGCACTGTAGACGTGGGATCGCTGCTGGTGCAGTGGAAAAAGTGTGAGGAGCTTTGGCAGGGGTCTGGTTCTTGTACCCATAGGAGTTCCCAGGGGAGCCCTTCTGTCTCGGACATGGACGAGGGGGAGTTTGAGTTTCTGTGCGATGTGGAGTCCCCCTCCCCGCTCTGGGACAGTGTGCTGGGGGACGGATCTGACTGGAGGGATAGCGATTGTTCCCCCGTGGTGGATTGGGCTGGCTCCTGGCGAGCTGGTCCCGAGTACAGGGGGCGGAGCCCAGTGGGCTTTTGATGGCTCTGTGGATTCAGCAGGCCGTCCTCACCCCGCCCCGCCCCAGGCGGACAGCAGGGTGGGGGACATGCTGCCCCCTCTTTGTGCCTTCCTGGTGTGATAAATAGGTATGATTCGTGCTGATAAAAATTGAAACAGTAATCAATATTGATACAGTAACTAATATCTGGAAATAATAAAATAAGTTAAAAATAGTAATGCCAAAGTGGAGAGGGAGAGGACGGCCTCCATCCCCCTTTTTCCAGCAGATGTTCTCAAGGACCACAGGAAAGAAGCTGAAGATACAGTTGCTAATAATGACCAAGAACCTGGTTGAGTCCAAGAAAATGCTAATTATAAGGGATTTACTGCCTTGATATGTTGATGCAGTGATATGTTAGTCTTGGCTTACATTGTACTGGCTTGATGTGCATGTGTAACCCAAAGGTGAATTAAAGGACACAGAGGAAGACTACGAAATTTTCATCAGACGACCCCCAAAAGACTTGTGTGACCACCAAACCGAGTGGTGGCACATGCGTGGTAAAGGTGGTAATGAGGGCGAATAGATAGAAAAGTGACAAACCGAAAATAGGAGGAGATGGCATTGACGCATGGCATAAAAGGGGGGAATCTTTACTTGGCAAGTTTGTACGTGAAGTGGCAAGGGTCCAAGAGCCCTGCACACCATACCCCGTGGTTATCTTTTGCTTATGCACTATTATTGGAACCAAATTATCCCTTATTTTAATAAAATTATATTGTATCCAATTTTATATTTTTTATTTTAACTATTCAATTAAAATTGCTACTACTTTTAATATTGTTTGGTTTTTTTATGATGGGATAATTGGGGAAACATAAAAATTTTGGTGCCAATACCCCGGACTCTTTCAACTCCGGGGAGGTAGATAACTTCTGGGAAGGAGCTCCCCACCAGACTTTTAAGTGGTCCCAAGGCTAGACCACTCTCCCTTGGGAAAAGAGAGTTTTCATTACAATAACGCATAAGCAAATTAGTTATTGGAAGCGCGCAGGAGAGGCTCCCATCAGAGTGCCGGCTTATAGGAGAGAGAGTACCCATAGAAAACTGCTTTGTGCACGAAGACCCTCGAGAGAAAAGGAGGCTGTGAGTATCACGGGGTTTTGGGTCGGGCGGCGGCTGTATGTGTGTGTGAGTGTGTGTGGAGTGTCTGAGACGGGCTGGGCAGTCCCGGACCCCCGAAGGGATTGGGACCTCCCACTACCGCGTTTTCGCGTTCTCCGCGAAAAAAAGGGAAGCGAAAAAAAGTGAATGAGTGGGGACCCCGGGAGGGTTTGACCCAGGGGGAAGGAGGGGATCCCTGGTCCTTGGGCAGGAGGGATTGACTCAGTAGGGAGACTGAGAGAGTGAATGAATAGGTTCAATTTCCTTGGAGGGGTTGGTAGCAGGCAATTTAGTATGTGATTAGATGGTGAGAGGACGGGGCTAATAGATTAAGAGGGAGAGAGAGGAGTGGAACAAGCAGATTGCAGAGGGAGACATAGGAGTGGAACAAGTAGATTGAAAAGGCAGTGTGACAGAGTAGTAAGTGAGGAGTTGAGCCACGGGGTGAGTGTGGGAAACTAAGACTCTCCTGGTACCAGGGATTTCTTAGTTTGTTGCTGCCAGAAATGGGTCAGGGAAAGAGTAAGTTCCTTGACCCAGGGGCTGCGGATTGTGTGAAAATTCGCAGTGGTTTGAGGTATCTGGGAACCGTGAGGGGGGTTCTCGGGGGGGGAGTGTTCCTCAGGACAGCCCACTGGGGATGTTAATGCAGTTTTGGGATGAATGGGAATCCCGAAGGGAAGAAAATCAAGAAATTCAGAGGGCAGTGCCTAAAGGACATAATATAGGAAAAGTTTTGAGTGAGCATCAGAAAAAATATGAGTCACCGGCAGAATGGTTAAAAAGATTAAAAAGAGACTTGCAATTATATTCAGGTATAGATATTAATACTGCAGAAGGGCAGGTTTTGTTAAAAATTCAGTTTGTGACTGGATCTTGCAGTGACATTAGGAAAAAGCTGGAGAAATTAGAAGATTGGCAGGACAGGGGACTGCAAGTGTTACTGAGAGAAGCACAAAGGGTGTTTGTAAAGAGAAATGAGAAAAAGCAGAAAGCAGATGTCAGAATTTTGGTGGCAGCAGTTCAAGAAATGCAGGCAGCTTTGAATACAGAAAAATCTGCAGGGAAAATCAAGCAGTGGATGTCAGGATCTATTTTTAGGAACAAAAAACCTGTGCATTTTTCCCGCCACAAGAAGAGACACTTAAAAAATTCTTGCCCCACTTTGAAGGGTGTGGGACCCACCTGTTTTTATTGTCATAAAAAGGGGCACCTGCAAAAAAATTGCAGAAAGAAACAGCAAGATGAGAAAACTTCTCAGGAGAATCAGAGAGGGCAAGAGCTTTGTTTAACGAAGAGGACCGAATTACACCCAGAAGAGGCCTTGATAATAAAGCTAAGAGTAGGTCCTCAGAGTGAAGAAGTCATATTTTTAGTAAATACAGGAGTTTCTCGGTCAACAGTGACAAAATTACCCCAGGGATGTGAGATAAGTAGTGAGCGAGTTTCAGTAATCGGAATTACGGGAGAGGCTTTCCCTGTTCCTGTAATAAAAGGAGTGCAAATTGAAACAGATGACAAATTTGGAGTAAATGATCTATTGTTGATACCAGAGGCCGAGAATAATATGTTAGGCAGAGATCTAATAATAGCCTTAAATTTACAGATAAAACCCTGTGAAGGAAAACTTAAAATTTATTCTTTAACTGAAGAAGATAATCTAGAAATTAATGATACGGGTTGGCATTCAGGTGAAGTGGGAAAAAGTTTAGGGTAAAGGAGTCTGGTCCCCTTAGTCCCTCCTGGTCAGCACAAGCCTGTGAATTTTATATATATTATATTGTGCACTATTAATACTAAAAGGGCAAAAAGGGACTATTTATACAGACTCCAAATATGCTTTTAGTGTCGTACATATTTTTAGAAAAATTTTGAAAGAAAGGGGATTTATAAACACTCAAGGGAAAGGGTTGATACATGGGGAATTGATAATTCAGATACTTGAAGATTTAAAGGACCCAAAGAAAAGTTTAGAGTGAGAGAAATAATTTGGCTAATGAAGAAGGAAAAAAAATGACCTTAAGAAAAAGAGATATTGAAATCATGGCCTTACAAAAAAAAAAAAATAGAAATTCAGCAGGAGACACTTTCCCTTCCACTAGCAGAACTGGCAGCTATAAGGAAATTAGGAGCAACATTTAAGGAGGGAAAGCGAGTTTTTCCTGATGGCAGGATGACGATGCCATAACCAGTGGCACATTAGATCTTAGATAACTTGCATAGACAGACACACTGGAGAACAAGAGCATTTTGTGATCACTTTTTAAAATTTTATGGGTGTATAAGGATATTTGAAATTGGAAAAACAATTACCCAGGGGTGTCTTACCTGTTAAAATAAGGTAAATAAGAAGGTGTTAAGAAGCCCTCCCTTTGGAGGATGCAAAACAGCCTACAGGCTATTTGAAAAGATCCAGGTTGATTTTATAGAATTATTTAAAGTGGGTCAGTGGAAATATTTGTTAGTTATAATAGATCAATTAACTCAGTGGGTTAAAGCATTTCCAGCAGCTTGGGCTACAGTTCAAACAGTAGCTAAAATATTGTTGGAACATGATTTATATTAACCCTGATTTATTAAGAAGGAACTAAGCATCCCGGAGTGGCTGCGGACCGCAATTCCCTTGAGCTCGCAGGCAGAAGAACGCCGGTGGAAAAAGAATAAAACACTTTCTGAATCGGTAGGAACAGCCTAAAAAGATCGAAGATCTCCTCCTGGATCACCCACCAGCAATATTATTAGAATTGATTACAGAACTGCAATTCCAGAAACTGAGATTGGTAACACCTGTTGTTAAAAGAGCTCAGAGACAAAAATGTTGGGAGTGCAGTAAACATGGTTTAGGGTGTCATTCACGGATATGTATTGTTTGCACACTTTGCTTTAACTCATGGTGGAAAGTAACTAAGAGAGAAGAGAAGGAGAGACAATTGATTTGCTTGCTTTGCTATGGTTATGTATTTAGTCAGCTAATTATAGAACACATTGCTAGTGATTTTTTTGGATACCTTTGAGACTGAGAGACAGGACCCTTCCAGCAGCAATTGGATTAATAGGGAACTTAGATCAATTAGTTCTTGCTACATTGTCTATAGCACAAATAAGAGAAGGAGCAACTCATAATATTATAGATGAGTGTCTCATAATTGATAGTTGTTGTGAAGAAGAAGTATATATACCACATAATAGGCACATTGCAGGGGCATATTGGTGCTGTGAGTTTGCCTATTGGAGGCGGCGACTTAATGAACTCCCCGCCCTTGAAGCAGAAAATAAATAAGAAAAATCTTATTGTGGTTAGCACATCCCAGAAATTTTGGAAAATACAGGTTTATGGTATTCTGGCCTAATCTTTTCACTGTTCTTTTTGTTTTAATTATTGCTTCTTAACCAGCTAGAACTGGGAAATGGCATTTAAAAGGAGACAAGCAAACTCTGTGGGGCTATGGGTACCAAGGAAACTAAAAGCACCGGTGACTAGATCCCGGGATATTACCTTTGCTACCGAGAAGACTGGCATCTCGGCCCTTGGTTGCAACTCAAGGGGCCTTGAGAAAAGTAGAAAGGAAGAATTTCCTGAGGATTATTTTCACTGTGATCATTCTGGCATCCTGGGCAGTTGGCCAAAGCCAGAGAGCCACACTGAACAGAGTTTTGACAATGAAAAAGCAATCAGAGCAAAAACCAAGTCCCAGCAGTTTTAACATTTGTAACTATTGCAATCACTCTGTGTGGATTAAGGACAAGATGGAATCTGTGTTTGTGACACATCCGTATGTTAATTCTGCCTGCTACAATCGCAGCACCTTATAGATGTTTGTATTAAGGAAGAAAAAATGTATTGGATAGAGAAAAATTTGGGATATAATAGGCAAGCTCCTTATCCCCATGGTGATCAAATTTGTCCTCAATAGGAAAGATGCGTTTATTTTAAAAGAGATGATAATGAAAAGGATCCAAGTATTGGCATGGGAAATCAGGCACTAAAAGAAAAATTGAAAGAGAAAATAAAACAAGAAAAAGAAACAAAGGGAAATAAAGAAAAGAACAGGAGAAAAGAGTCAACAGAATTGGCTGAATTGTATAAACAGCTAAAACAGTATTACAAAGATTGGGATTTGCCAGCCTTGAATAAGAATCTGTTTGTGGGATTGATGCAAAGGATTGCTACAGAGTTGGAATTATTTACATGTGAGATTTGTGGAGGTCTAAAAATGGCTGAAAGATGGCTGTGGAAAGGTGAGAGCTTAGCTCCAGAGCAATATTTAAAGTGGAACCACACCCAAATTTCTGGAACATTGAAGAGACCTGAAGGATGGATTTTAAGCCATCAAGTAATTGGAATAATTTGTATAACTCGAGAAGGATATTGGGGACCAATAAAAGAAGTAACTTGTGAATGGGATGAACAGATTAATTTCTGCTGGTACAAAAGTCCTGGAGCTAACCCCTACCAGCCCATAGACAGCCTGAGGTCTTATTGGGAACAACTGGAGAAAACTGATAAGAAATGGAAAGCCTCAGATGGGATATATTGGATTTGTGGGCAACGAGCATACAGTGAGTTACCTCAAAAATGGGGAGGAACCTGTACTTTGGGGAGAATACAACCCTCCTTCTTTGTTTTACTGAGGTCTAGGAGCAATGTGCTAGGAACTCCACTGTATGAAACCCTACAGTGAAATAAAAGAGATTTTAATTTAAATTCTCCAACAGCAGGAGGGAATCAAAAATGGGGGGAGGACAAATGGCCTGCAGAACAAATTGTAGCATATTATGACCCAGCAACATGGGCTCAGGATGGGTCATGGGGATAGAGGACCCCAGTTTACCTGTTGAATCGATTAATAAGGCTCCAAGCAATAGTGGAAGTAGTGTCAAATCATACCTCCAGTGTCTTAAAAATGTTGGCCAGGCAATATACACAAATGAGGGTGTTTGTGTATCAAAACAGGATAGCCCTACACTATCTGTTAGCAGAAAAAGGAGGAGTTTGTGGAAGATTTAATGAATTTGAGTGCAGTGTAAAAATTGATAATTATGGGGAAACTATCACTGAACTTGCAGAGAAAATTAAAAGAGTAGCTCATGTGCCGGTACAGAAGTGGAATTCAATCTTAAAAACAAATTGGTGGGGTAACCTCTTTGGAAGTGTTTGGAGGAAAAAGTTAGAGTTCATGTTGTTATGTTCAATTCTGGGACTTCTGTTTCTGCCTTGTATGATTTTGTGTTTTATTAGGCTAATTCACTTAGTGATTCAGGGGATGCAGATTGCAACAATGCCTCTAAATTCAGAATCAGCAGAAAAAGGAAAACCAAGATCTAAAATGGTATTAAAAGCTAAATTGACACCTGTTAAAAAACAGGGACCTA
The DNA here is from genome assembly GCF_028769735.1 of Zonotrichia leucophrys gambelii. NCBI lineage: Eukaryota > Metazoa > Chordata > Aves > Passeriformes > Passerellidae > Zonotrichia > Zonotrichia leucophrys. Next base: position 32,731 of record NW_026992656.1, read on the forward strand.
AAATTGAAAAAGACCAGGAAATGCTAACTAAACTTGAAAGACAGTGTGAAAGACTAGAAGCAGTAATAGAAATGCTGGAAAAGTTTAAAGCTGAAAAAAGACAACGAGAAAACCAAAATTCTGAAAAATATAAAGATATCAAGGTACAGCCTTTTAAATACAGCATGAATCATAATGATCAAAAAGAGAAATGGGGGATTTGTGATAAATAGGTATGATTCGTGCTGATAAAAAATTGAAACAGTAATCAATATTGATACATTAATTAATATTTGAGAATAATAAAACAGTTAATAGTTAAAAGTTGTAATGCCAAAGAAGAGAGGGAAAGGAGGGTCTCCACCCACCCCCCCTTCCCAGCAGATGTTCTCAAGGACCACAGGGAAGAAGCTGAAGATACAGTTGCTAAAAATGACCAAGAACCTGGTTGGGTCCAAGAAAATGCTAATTATAAGAGACTTATTGCTTTGATATGTAGATGCAGTGATATGTTAGTCTTGGCTTACATTGTACTGGCTTGGTGTGCATGTGTAACCCAAAGGTGAATTAAAGGACAACGAAGAAGACTACAGGGCCTTCATCAGTGACGACCCCCAAAGACTTGTGCGACCACCAAACCGAGTGGTGGCGCATGCGTGGTAAAGGTGGTAATGAAGGCGGAGACAGAAGTGACAAACCGAAAATAGGAGGAGATGGCATTGACACATGGCATATAAGGGGTGACTTTCACTTGGCAAGCTTGTACGTGAAGTGGCAAGGGTCAAGAACCCTGCCCTCCGTACCCCGCGGTTGTTTTTGCTTATGCGCTATTATTTGAACCAAATTATCCCTTATTTATATATTTTCTAAACTATTCAATTAAAATTGTTGCTACCTTAAATATTGTTTGGGTTTTTTTTTTTTTTTTTTTTGATGGGATAATTGGGCAAACATAACAAAGCCAATCATAAAATACATGCATTTTTCACACCATGTGAGCAGGGACACCAGAGATGCCGTGACCGGGATGCTGTGCCTGGCTGGAACCCTCAGTGCCCGGCTGGAGGGAGCTGCGCTGGAGCCGCAGGTTGTGCCGGGGGCGGGCAGGGGCCGCAGCCCCGGGCAGGGCCCGGCCAAGGACACTGACCCTGGGCCGGGCAGGGGCTCGGGGCCCGCTCCCAGCGGGGCCGTGCGGGAGCCGGAGCAGCGAGAGAGCCCGGGCCGAGCATCAGCCCCGGGGCGGGCACGGCAGGGAGGGGCCCGGCCCGGGGGTCCCGCCCAGCCCCCCTTGTCCGGAGCTGCGGCTGCGGCAGCACCGGGGGCAGCACCGGCAGCTTTGGGACGCGGAGGAGCCGCGGGCGGGCGTTCCAAGGGCTCCTTCGCGCGGGATTTTGTCCCGGTGCGGGGAAATGCCCGGGGCTGGGCGGGCCGGGGCCGCTGCCGAGCGCCGCCGCCTTTGCCCGGAGCCCCGGGCAGAGCTCTCTGCTCGAGGCTGGGAGAAACACGGTCACTCTCCTGGGAAAATTCAAAGAGCTTAATAAATACAAGGGGAGCATGGAGCAAAGGTTATTACGGCCGGGTGCATCTTGGCACTGAACCAAGACCACCCTGTTATCTTCCGGATATCCCTTAAATACCTTTTCCTTCCATCAGCCTGTTGCATATTCATGGACCCTCATGCTTTGTAAACTTTTTTCCCAAACTAGTTTCCATATTACAAGAACTGTTTAGCATGGCTCCTCCTCGGTTCCACCTTTTTAGAGCATGCACATGCCTTGGTTGTGGGTTTGCTCCTTTTTATCATCACCTTCAGTTTTGGCCATGGCCCACACTGCCTTCAGACAGTGAGTGCTGATGGCTGGCACATCTGTACCAGGTGTCTTCATCTCATGTTCATTGGATGTTATCCCATCCAAGCAGGCATTTTAACACAATATATACCAGAATTATATCAGCTATTTCACTATTATGTCTAAGCTTATAATTAACAACAGAAATAAAAACTGTATCTTTATAACAAATATTGTAGTACATTTTTATACTTTGTAATACTTGGAAGTAGTTTTGTTTTGTATCTCCATACTTTTCCCAAATGGTTTATTCTAGACTGTACCCCCCTCCCTTTACCTGTCTAACCCCCTTCCCTTGCTGAGATCATCCCCAAATACCCACCCTGGCTCTCTGTCAATCACTCAGCATCCCATCCCCTCCATCTAGAAGCTTCGCTCCAGGATGTCAAGTGATCAGCCAGAGGCTGGGCGTCAGCCCCCAAGCCTTGCCCCATACGCTGTCCTAAATGTCCATCCCCCAGTACCCGTCCCTTAGGGTCACTTATTGGTCAATAAAATGTTATCTCCTTTTGGTTTCCACCTCCCTTTAAATGTAACCTTGGCACATCTCCCGGGGCTCTCAGCAGTAGCCCCCTGAGGTGTAGGGGCTCCTTTGGGACTCCTGGAATAAAACCTGGGATTAACCCCTGCTAAGAGCCGGCCTTTTATCTCCTACCGAGGTCTCTGGTGTCTCTTGTGCTGCAAAGGCCCCCAGCCCAGGTGCCCTCAGCACCCTCGGGGCACAGAGAGCGTCTCCCCACTATCGGCTGTACCGGGGCTGCCCCCCGCTGTCTGCCAACTTGGGACTGGCCAGGGATCCTGAGAGGCTCCCAGAGAGACAGAGACAGTGCTGCTGGCGCAGCACCAGGAAGCTGCCGGGCTTGGGCTTCCTTTGCCAGCAAACTGCTGCACTTGAGCTGTGGTGGCACAGGGAAATGTCCAGATCTGGGCATGGACGGTGCCATCAAACACTAGGTCTGAGTGGTGACAGTCTTGGCACCAGGAAATTGCTGCATTTTGTCTTCTTTTTCCAAAAAATTGCTGCACTTGGCTGTGTTGGAACTGAGAAATGTCCAGATTGGGGTATGGGCAGGGGCAGCAAACACCAGACCTTGGCATTGCTGGTGCCGGAAGTGGAAATTTCCAGATTTTGGCTTTCTTTACCAGAAAATTGCTGAACTTGGCTCTGCTGGAACAAGGGAATTTCCAGATCTGGGCACTGATGGTGGCAGCAAACACCAGATCTGGGAGGTGCCAGACCCAGTAATGTTGGAAATGAAATTGTAGAGAATTTTTAAGGCTTGACAGAAGGGTTCTATAGTATGCATGCAAGTGTCGTGATCTGTCCTTACGAACGGCTTCTGTGATGGTTTGTGGGTTGATCTCAGAGTGCAAAAAACACTGACACGGTACAGGGGGTTGCAGTGATAATCAAAACAAATGTACCATTATTGAATAACCACAACAAAATGCGTTGGGGAGGAAGTGGGGAAAAAGGGAAAAAGAGGGAGGAAGAGAAAGGAAGATATAGAGCTACCAAATGTAGAACAGCAAAACCCTTCAATGTCCAGCCAATGGAGTTCACCAGGTCACATCTGGGGAGATCTCAGGGTTGCAGTTCATCCGAACTCTATTATACTCTTTTTTTTTGATGGAGGAAGGGGTAAAACTTGAAACCAAATCAAAGGTAGTCTATTGTATTTTTGGGGCGAAAAAATGGTATTTAGAGAAGGGTACACACAGTCCATGTTCTCAGCAGTGGGCGAGAGCCATTGTCTTCTTGGTCCACTGCTCACACCTGCAACATCCATCTTGCTTTGGTCAGCTTGCCTCCCCCACACACCTCCCCCAGGTTAGGGGCCTCAGTCCCAGTCCTTGGAAAGAGTGTGGGGGGGCCTTTTCACATAGGGATTTCATGTCTTGGTCTTTGATGAAGAGGCTTCTTACATCTCAGTCTGTCTGTCACCGCAGTTGTAAGACAAGTGAGGGGTCTTCTGTGGGGACCACCCAAAATTCAGCAGAAGTCCAGCCAGGCCGAGAGGTGGAACAACTTCCAAGGCTATTGTTGCAAAAAGGCAAGGTGCTCCCTTCTTCCTTTCATCGGGTTCAGCGTAGCATACAGCAAACACACCTGTGAACAATAGTTTAGCAATGCCAGGAGCTGTGCTCAGGTCTCGGGGCCCTTGGCATGCAACTTTCTCCAACAGGGGCAGAAACTTCAGACAAGGGTCTTTTCTTCAGTGGTCCCCAATGACGATCGTGAGGCAGATGAGAGAAACTTCGGACAGAGTCTCACACCTACATTATATGGACGATGTACGAATCTGTGCTTCCACCAAGACTCACTTAGATGCAGCACTTTCCAAGACTGTCGCAGCTGTCGAAAGCGCAGGGTTTCAGATAGCTCAGGAAAAATCCAGCTATCGAGCCCACGGAATTACCTCGGGTTTTTAATCACGGGAAGGACTATTGTGCCTCAAACTCTATCCATCAACAAGCACTCCCAGACATTAAGAGACATGCAACAGCTGTGCAGCGTCATCACGTGGATCTGACCTCTCCTGGGCCTCACCACAGAAGAACTGACACCGCTCTTCAACCTTCTATGAGGAGACGGCGGCCTGGCTTCCCCACGCTCGTTAATGCCAGAAGCCTGTGAGGCTTTGGAGAGAGTCGCCAATGCCATCAAACACCACCAGGCACATTGGACAGACGGGTCCCTTTCCCTCAGCCTCGGTATTTTTGGTAAGTGCCCAAACTTCCATGCGTTTCTCTTTCAGTGGGATGATACTGCAAAAAACCCACTCATCATCATCAAGTGGCTTTTTCTGCCTCACCAACCACATCAAACAGTCACCACCCCACTAGAACTTGTAGCCAAACTTATTATTAAAGGCCGACATCGCCTCCGAACCCTCGCAGCTTGCAATCCGGCATGCATTTCCCTCCCTTATACTTTGGAACAATTGGATTCTCTATTACAAACAAATGAACATCCTCAGATTTCATTAGACAGCTATCCCAGAAAAATTTCAATTCATTATCCTAAACACAGACTTTTTAAAGATTCACTGATTTTGTCCTCAAATTCATATAAAAGTAAAACTCCACTCAAAAATGCTATCACAGAGTTCATTGATGGTTCAGGCAATTCTCACAAGTCAGTGTTTACCTGGAGGGACCCTGACACTCAGAAGTGGGAGTCTGATATCCAGGTTGTTGAAGGTTCCTCCCAGACTGCAGAACTTGCTGCAGCTGTGAGGGCGTTTTGAACATTCCAACAACCCTTCAATTTAATCACAGATTCTGCATTTGTCACCGGGATAGCAGAGCAGGCAGGGCATGCCCTGCTCAAGAAAGTCCAAAATAAAAAATTATACAGCTTGCTCTCTGAATTAATTTGGTTCATGTCCCACAGAGAGCAACCTTATCACATCGTGCACGTCCGGTTGCACACAGAGCTGCCAAGATACATCACTGAGGGCAACCAGAGAGCAGAGACTGTTTAGCAGTGGCAGCAAGTGCCACTCACATTTCCCCTGCTGCACCACGTCTCTCAACAGGCTCGTCTAAGCCATGCATTCTTCCATAAGAATGCTCCAGCTTTAGTACATCAATTTAAGATTTCCAGAGACCAAGCCATGGCAATTGTCTCCACCTGCCCCAATTGCCAATCCCTCGCCCTCCCTTCCATAGGGACAAAACAAAGAAAATTACAGTGACAACTGACTTTACCATTCATGTTTTTATCAGTGCTCGAACAGTCGATAACTGACTCACTTGAGGACCAGGTGGCCACTCCCAGGACACTCCGAAATACCTTAACAGCTGCTGCCACCATCACTGTTTCCATCCTTCTACCATGGGTTGCAGCTGCGAAGGCTCTCGGTGAGCTTTCTCACCTTGGGTGCTGGCTTAGTAAGCAGACCAACGCTACTTCCGCTGCCTTATCAGACCTTCTAGCGGACGAGGAAACCACCAGACATGCCACCCTTCAGAACAGAGCGGCCATCCCCTTCCTTCTGCCCTCCCATGGCCATGGTTGTGAAGATTTCAAAGGGCTTTGTTGTTTTAACCTGCCATCGAAAATCACATTGATCCAGGCCAACATCAAACAAATGCAAGAGCAAATGAAGTCTCTTCTTACTGAAAATAAAGTTGTGGACATGATGGACAAAACGCTCATGCAGTGGAATGTTCCTGTGTGGGTGGCCCCCATTCTTAGAAGTTTATTGTGGGTCCTTCTCATAGTTCTTATCGTTTCAGCAGCACTGATGTGTTTTAAGAAAACAATTGACAAAACACTGGGAAATGTTTATTTAATAAATAAAAAAGCGGGAGATGTGGGAGACAGCCATGGACAAGACGATCCTGGAATGCCATGGGAGGACAGCACTGTTTAAGTTAAGGTGAGAGACTGCCGTAATTCCCCATGATTCTTTGCTTGTTAATGTGCTGTTGTCAATCAACTGCTGTTCGTCCCCCAGTTCCAGAAAGTTCTGTACTCCCTGTTCCTCCATTGGCTTTCCCTGAGAGACCCCTCCCACTCTGCTCCCCCATTGGTGCGTCCTGTGTCACCCCACCTTAACCCCCACCGCTGGCTCCCTTCCCCATTGGATAATTTGTACCTTGACCCCTCCTGCCTTCCTCCAGTTATATACCCTGGCCCCAGCCCTGCTCCTGGCTCTTTGCCTCTGGTTCCCTTCAGCAGAGCTTGCGTTCCTGCTTGCTCTTGTTTCCATCTGCACCCTCACTTCACTGGACCCTAGGATTTTCCCTTAATAAACCCCGCTGGATCTGCTGTGTGAGGAGTCCTCTCGTCCCTCTGCTGAGGTTTTGATTGCACCATCTGTGCTCAGGGTCTGCTGGGCTGGGGGAGTTGTCAAGGCAGCCCCAAGTGGAGATGCTTTTGGTGCTGCAGGCACCTGACAGCACCTGCCTGGGGAAGCTGCTCTGGCCACCCACAGCAACCAATTCCTTTTCCCAAGCAGCAGCTCCCAGCATCCTCCTCTGAAGCCCAGAGATGGAGGGAGCAGCTGCCCTCAGCCCTGTCCCTTACCATATCCCAATTCTCATGGAATGTCCCCCCTCAGAGAGAAACTCCCAGAGAAGAGAAGAGATGTGCGACCAGATCCCCTCCTCCCCTGGGCTTGATCACTTCTTTTGTTTCTTAAGGACCCAGTCCATCAGAGCAGTGGTATTGCACTGACAGCTGGGACACCAGCAGGGGATCACCCCACACTGCCCAGTGCGCGCCAGGCTCAACAAGGTCTGCTTCCCCCTGATTCCACCAGGCCTCTTCCCTTGGCTGTGGGTTTGCTGGATAGTGGGTCAGGACAGTGAGAATCTCCTTCATCCATTCATTCACTATTTAGGGTCCTGCAGACACTTCCTTAATTTCTCTCCAAGGTGACCTCAGCCCACCAATGATGCCACAGCTCTTGTCCATCTGGTCAAGAATCTCCCATGAGAACACTCTGATCTCTCCTCCAAGGGCACAAAGCAGCAAAACCCCCGAGCAAAATCTTCCCCCTTGGGCCCTCCGCCTCCCTGGGTGAGTTCCAGAGCAAACAGTCAAGGCAGTGGCCTGAAATGTTTTCCCAGCTTCTCTGATGGATCCACTTTGTGCCTGGGGAAAGAGATGTGCAGAAACCCATCACTAATGCCCTGGAATGTCAAACAGGAATCACAGCATTGGACAGCTCTCAAGAACCACTTCACTGTGGATTTTCCTTCCTGGAGGCCCAGGATGTCAGAACGTCCTCCTGGTGCCTCAGGGCCTGGGTAAACAGGGCTTGTCAGAGATGCTGGCAGGGCACCAACACCCCTCCTCCTCACAGGCACCTCTGTTACCCCAATTAGCTCCGAGTGGCTGCCTGGGGACAGGTGCCCACTTCCCCATGTCCCCGGGATGGGCACATCCTGCTCAGGGCCAGTGCTGGCCTGGGCCCAGAGTCAGGGCCATGACCCAGGTGCTCTGGGAGGGCTCTGTGGCTGCAGGTGTGAGAGGATGAGGGGCAGGGCAGGGCATATTCCCCTCAGGACAGTGCTCTGGGCATGGAGCTTGGTCGGGTTTGGCGTCTGAAGGGAAAGGGATATCAGGTTGTGTGGATGTGGGAATTGTCACTGCTGAGCCATTCCCCAGCCCTCAGCCTTGTCTGCAGATGATCAGCATTGCCCAGTGCTCCCCAGTGTCTGCAGTGCCTGAGATGCCAATCAGCCACCTGATCACATGTCCCTTGTTCCCCTTGTTCTCCCACATGTTGGGTTTGGGGCCGGGCTAAGCTCTGGGGTGTCCCCCAGGGAAAGCTCTGTGAGGGGAGGGGCAGCAGGAGATGGGGGATCTGGCACTGGGGGCTGTTGGAGGATGGATTGTGTTGGACTGGAGGTTGTCCCCACAGGGTCCTCAGGTGCCTTTGGCTCCCTGGCTGTCCCCCTTGGCCCCCCAGGTGCCTGGGCCCTTCCAGGGGCAGCTGCCCCGTGCAGGAAGCTGGAGGGATGCCGGGCGAGGGGGCTGGATCCGTGCCACAGGTGGGGTGGGATGGGCTCTGTTCCAGGGCTGGGCTTGTGGCTAGGGCTGGGGGCTGTGCCAAGCCGGGCTTTGGCCTGGGGGCTGGCAGGGAGGGTGCAGGGAGGAGTCCCGGCAGGGATAAAGGTGCTCCTCACCTGCTGCAGCCTCAGGCAGCGCTGCCCAGAGCCAGAGGAAGATGAAGGTGGCTGTGCTCAGCGTGGCCCTGCTCTTCTCCATCCTGCTGTGCCCCCCGGCACAGGCCAAGGTGAAGCACCAGCAAAACGCTGTCCCCACATCCTGCCCTTTCTGGCCTCCCATCCCACCCTTTTGGTCCCTCCTCTGTGTCCCATTCAGGGTCCCC
>NW_026992657.1:0-41126 GCF_028769735.1 Zonotrichia leucophrys gambelii
TTAGTGGTGTAAGACAGGCGACTCTTCAAAACAGAGCGGCAATCGATTATCTATTGCTCGCTCATGGACATGGGTGTGAAGAGTTTGAAGGGATGTGCTGCATGAATCTCTCAGATCATTCAAAGTCAATTCATGAAAGTATTAAAAATATAAAAGACAGCATAAATAAGCTTGGCGAGATCACAGGATCATGGATCGATCAGCTGGTAGATTTCTTTGACATCTCTCCCATTTGGAGAGAAGTTTTAAGGGTAGGGTTCTATGTTTTGATAGTTCTCCTAGTCCTCATACTTGTCGTCCCATGTATATTTGTATGTTTAAAACGCGCCATGAATCGGGTAATAAAAGAGGTTTTCTTGGTGCAAACAGAAGGGGGAGATGTGGGATCTCAGCACCTCAGGACTGAGGTGCCGAGTCACCGAGACCACCCTTGGGGGGCTCGGGAGTCCTGGAATGTTGCCAGAAGTGTCTGGTGGCTGGACTTTGATCCTACACGGGAGACGACACCTGTATGAGGATAGGAGGGTTTCACCGGGGTGAATGGTGAAGGGATTAGTTAGTTAGAGAGTGAAACACAGGGTTTAGGATTTCTGTACAGGGGGGTTTAGAGAAGTAAGGTGGAGGAATTGGGGCGTGTCCTGTCCTTCTTCTTCTTCTTCTTCTCCTCCATCTTCTGTGGTGATGGTGGCACTTTGAGATTGGTTGTTACTAAAAGTGCACTGGGCAATAAGGGTGAAAGGTATTGGGGAAAAATGATAAATATTGTATACGCAACTTTGGGTATAAAGATAGGTGACCGCCCGGAGGGGAGGGGAGTGTGCTCATGGCTGGCTGCTGAGCGGACCTCTGTCGGGCCGAGGGAAAATCTTTTAGATAAACAATTGGTAAACACGGAGACCGAGAGAGGAACTGAAGCCTCTTCTGTTCCTTTGAGGCGTGGGCTGCCCCAGGGCCACCCCGGGCCTTTCCAGGCCATCCAAACAGCCGAAAACCGGACAGGTGTCTAAAGAACTGGAAAAGAATGCATTTCATCCTTTTCCATTTCCTGCCTAAGACCTGCAGGATCCACAAGGGCCCTGCCATCAGGCAGGTGATGCATTTTCCCCCAGAGTGCATCAACTCTGTGTCTGTTACTGAATGTATGGGGTCTGCTACCTGTGCTAGAGTAGAGCACTTATTAGTTCATCTGTGGTTTCTGTTTCTAAACCATTAGGTTGGTAATCCTGACCAGTGGATATTTTTTGAAGGAAAATATTTGAAAGAAATCTTCTTGAGAACTGTTTTCTGACAGTCACCAGATGGTGAGTTGCTCTTTTAGGCAATCCAGTTCCAGGGACAGAAGATCTTCCAGGTCCTGCTCCTTGCTGCAGGCAGGACACTGCCAGCCTCAGGGGCCTTTGACGGTGCCTTCTGACCACAGTTATCAATTCTGATCAGGACTGAGAGACAGCAGGATGGTAGCCCAGTGCCTGAAGGTGCTTTGGGCTCTCCTGACCCCTCACTTGATCCTGCACCAGCACAACCCCCAGCCCTGCTTGTGCAGAAGCAGCTGCCGTGCACTTACCCTTGGCCAATCTGCTCCACTTCCAGGTATTTCTGGGCAGGCTCCGCCTCGCTCACGGTGTTCCCTGAAAGAAAAAACGTGGAAGACGCTCCCTCCCAGAGTGAGAGACCGCCTTGCAGCAGAGCCAGAACCAGCCCCGCTCCCTGGGGCCGTGAGCCCCTTGGTGTCAGCTGGGGAAGGACAATAAATGGCTCTGTGACATTCAGCTGCAGAGCAACCCTGGGTGCAGCCGATGCCCAGACACACACACAGCACCTGCTCGGGCACCCAGGGACAGAGCAGACGTACTCAGCTGCATCAGGCACCACTCCCCTCTCCCCTCTGGCTGCAGGGCTGTGCTGCTGTCAGAATGTTCAGCCCAGGTTCCCACAGCGGAGGGAGCTTCATTGTCCTCTTCCCAAGCAGAGGGAGGTTCTCCACCCTCTTCCCAAAACGCTGCAGCTTCTCCATCCTCTTCCCAAAATGCTGCAGCTTCTCTATCATCTTTCCAAGCCCAGGGATGCTCACTGTCCACTTCCCACTCTCCTCTTCCCAAGACACAGGATGTCCTCCATCCTCATCCCACACTGGGAGATGTCCTCCATCCTCATCCCACTCCATGGGAGCTTGGCCATTCTGGTCCCACACCAGGGCACATCCACCGTCCTCGTCCCACGCCGGGAGATGTCCCCTGTCCTTGTCCCACCCCGCGGGAGCCTCGCCGTTGCATTCCCACACCGCGGGATGTTCGCCCTCGTCTCCCAGAGCAGCGGGAAGTTCACTGTCATCTCCCGGCACTGAGGGAAGTTCACCATCGGCCCCCAGAGCAGCGGGAAGCTCACTGCTGTCTTCCTCCTCTTTGGCTTCCTCTTTGGAAGCAGAGGGAGCCCCAGGAGGTGCTGGTGCTGCTTTTGTGCCCTGAGGACAGACGGCAGCGTGAGGGACGGGAAGTTCTATCTCAGTTATCGCCTTATTTATCCTCAGCTGCACATCCAGCTGCACTAAGCAGAAATTGGGTTTGGAGCTGTTCCAACTACCAATGGGCTTAAATCAACATTGCCACTTATTGTTGGGAATTTGATATTCCACCATGGCTAAAGCCAGCAAGAAATCCTCTGCCTGCAAAACCAGACCTGCAGCTCTTCAAAAGCTCTTCAGCAGAAAAGGAGAAAACTGCCGGGGATCCCTTTACTGCTGCTGCTGCTGCAGGCACTGACAGGAACTTTCCTTCAGCCTCCCAGGCTGGCACTGGGCTGCCACATGCCGAGCTCACACCTTGCTGCACAATTCCAAATATCAAAGGTTCCTTTCCCACTCACCGAAGGAGGAGCTGCTCGGAATCCAGACATGAGGTGCCCTGCAACGGGAGAGGGAACATGAACCAGATGCTGTTAGGAGAAAAACTGCCAGAAGTGGGAAATGCCACGGAGCAAGACAACCCCGAGAGAGCATTTTGCTTTCACAGCATCCCTCCAGGAGCCACAGTCCCTTCCCACAGCAAGCAAGAGAACAGCACAAAATACTGGGCTGGGTCAGTTCTTGGCTGGAGCAGCAAAGGGAGGGAGTTCCAGGCTCTGCTGGCACAGACTCCCTGCTTGAGGGAACAGAACCCCCCAGGGCTCATTGCAGATGCTGTGCACGCCCCGCTGGCTGCAGACACCCCCTTTTTCAGCTGCAGCTGCTGGCAGGAGCTCTCCCAAAGCAATGGTGTCTTCATGGCAATTTGGTTCCAAAGTCAGCTCAGCTCCGGAGGAAGAACAGAAAGCACACAGCAAGCCCAAAGCCACAGATGCTGCACCGAGGGAAAACCTCGACTTACGTGCCAAGTGGGTTAAAAAATACCCCGAATAAGCCACAGAGTACAGAGTGCAAACTGCAGCAGCCACGTGCTGCATCATTTTGGCTGCGCTGCACACGTCTGCAGCCTGTAGCCCTGCAAGCACAGAAGGACACCCGTCAGGGCTGGGCTGGCTGCTGAGAATGCCTCGGGCAGGAGGATCCTCCGGCAGCGAGCCCAGAGCCACTCTGGGCACTGAGGCCTCCGTGTCCCACAGCAACGGGAACACCACGGGGACGTGGCGCTGTTCCTGTGCCATCCCAGCAGCAGCTCACGCAGAAACCGCCTGGAAGGTTCTCCTGTGTCACAAAGGAGCACAAAGAACCCTCCCAGGGCACAGCCTATGGCCCGAAGGGTGCAAGAGGAACTCGGAAAATGCAGCAAACAAGGACACCCCACAGCCCAGCCTGAACACTGAGGAGGAACAAGGACGGCACCGAACCAAAGGAAACGTGACCTTTAGTCACTGATGCTTCTGACTAAAAGCAGCAAGCCTTGTTCCATCTGGGATCTTTGTTCTAGTTCTAAATGCAAGCAAGGTTCTCCAGTCTAAACACACAGAAAGCAGGAACTGGAGAGGAGGTGGGATTAGGAAGGAGGAGGAGGAGGAGGGGGAGAGGAAAAGGAGGAGCAGGAAGAGCAGGAGCAGGAACAGGAGGAACAGGAGGTTCCAGTGCCGCCTGTGGCTGCAGCCGCGGGACCATCGCCCCCAGCTCGTCCTGCAGGTGAGCGGGGAGGGGGAGCTCGTCCCAAATCCATCGGGGGGTCCCTGAGAGGGTTTTCTTATTGGGGTGTGTTTGGAGCTCACAGGTTGTGGATTTGAGCCCCAAATATCATGTGGTGTCCCTGGGAGGTTTTTTTCTCTGTGTGTGTAGGTTTGGATCTTGCAGGAGCCCAAAGCTGAGCCCCTTGGGGGATCTTTGGGGGCCCACGTGGCCACTGCCCAGTATGGGCAGGGGAGGACATTGGTCCTGGGGACCCCCGGGAGAGCAGAGGAGGGGAACCCCTGGGAGCCCCAGAGTGGGGAGAGCAGAGAGGGGCGATCCCAGAGCTGGGGGGCCCCGGCAGACTGGAAAGGGGGGGAGCCTGGAGAGGAGGGACCCCTGGGATCCCTGGGATCTCAAAGCAGAGCATCAGGGGAGAAGGGACCCCATGGACCCCCAAAAGCCCCTGGATCATCCCTAAGCAGGACGCCGGAGAATGGAGAACCCCTGGAGCCATTGGACCCCCATGATCCCAAGGAAAGGAAACTTCTGGAACCCCAAAAGTGGAGAGATGAGCAATAGGGAACTCCTGGGAGAGTTTTTTTGGGCTAAATCTTGATATGTGGAGCTTTTCATGGACACAAGACTCCTGCTGAGTTCTAGAGATGGACCTGGCCAGGAGGAGCCTCTACTCCAAGGCGCTCCCACCTTGTGTCATGGTTTGACCCGGAAAGAGTAGAAATTCTGAGAAGCTGTAGTCAAACCAATGAAGGTTTTCGGTTTCATACTGACACCTGGTGTAGCCAGTGGAGTTTGGACACACCTCCGAGAATACACAGGAGTTAAAAGCAGGGCACTGCTCTGGCATTTCCTCTTTAGACATCATCGGGCGAGGAGGTCAGATCTCTCTCCCCCGCCCGGCCCGCTGCTGCTGGGCGGGGGAGGGGCCAGCCATGCGGTGAGGCCTGGGGCCTGGACAGAGAGGGCTTCGGGGGGGGGGCTCCAAGGAGGGAAGGGGGGGGGAGCCCCAAGAGACATCGAGCCCTCGAGCAGCCAGCCCCCCTTCCCCCCCCCCAGGAGAGCAGCCAGCCCCCCTTTCCCCCCCCAGGAGAGCAGCCAGCGAGAAGGGGGAGGAAGACTGCCCGGCCGCAGCGGCAGCGTGTGGGCAGCGTGCGTGGGAGCCGTCCGACAGACAGAGACTGAAAACTTTTAACCCTTTCTTGCATGATTGGGGCCTTACAAAAATGCTAATCCTCCTCGAAGCTGAATAAGAAGGGAGATGAGAGATGAGATGACTTAGCTCGGAGATTGTGGAGATGATTAGATGGGGAGAGATGATTTGGAGTGGCCTTTTGGCTGGACTTTTTCTTGTAGCCATAGACTCAGTTGTTCCTGTGACACAGACTGCATTTAGAAGGAGGCAGTGCCTCAAAACCAGGAAGGTTCATTTGTGAGGACCCCCCAGCCCCAGGAGGTTAGAAATATATGGGGAGGACAGTTGTCCCAAAAGCAAAGACTGTACCTTTTTGGAGTGAGACAAGGCATCCTTGAAAAGACCACCCTAAAAGCAGCTCTAGCCATGTCTCAGTGGTGAGAGCACTGAGCATGGAAGGAACGTGTCACAAGCGGCAAATAGACTTTCCGGGCGGTGCCGAAGTGACAGGGAAGCACACGAGGGTCTCAGTGTGTCTCCACGAGAAGCCTATGAAACAAGAAAGACTCTTTTTCCTCTTCATGAACTGATGTTTGAGTATACTAAAGTGTCGTGCCGGGCTGGGCAGTTGTTTTGAGAGAATGTATTAGATTGAGAAAGTCAGGTGGTGGGGGAGGAGGAAAATAGTTTTTTTTTGTAAAGTTTTCAATTCTTTTCTTTTTTCTTCCTTATAGTCTTTCCCTATTTTTCCTGTAGTTTTAAGTAATAAAGTGGTCTTTATGTTTAAGTTAGAGCCTGTTTTGCTTATTCCTGGTCACATCTCACAGCAGACACCAGGGTGGAGCATTTTTCATGGGGGCACTGGCTCTGTGCCAGGCTCAAACCATGCCACCTTGGTTTCCCCCAAACCAGGGTTTGTCATTCCCAAGCTGTGGCCAGATGGAGGAGGAGGAAAAGCCCCAGAGATCCCTCACGAGGAGGGGCTGCAAACCCAGCCCAGGGAGGGGTGAGGAGGAAAGAGCCCCCCTGAGCCAGGAAGGCGGCCGGAGATGCAGCCAGTGCTCAGAGCTGGTGGAGAAGCCTCATGGAAGGGAGAAGCCCCACAAGTGCTTGGAATGCGGGAAGGGTTTCAGCTCCAGCTCCAGCCTGATGGAACACCTGAACATCCACACTGGGGAGAGGCCCTGGGAGTGTGGGGAATGTGGGAAGAGCTTCAGTGGGACCTCCGACCTCAGCAAGCACCACAAGATCCACACTGGGGAAGGGCCCTTGGAATTCTTGGTGTGTCAGAAGAGCTTCAGGTGGGATTCAGAGATCGTCACTCACCAGCACTTCCACACCAGGGAGAGGCCCTGCAAGTGTCCCGAGTGTGGGAAGAGCTTCGTGCGCTGCTCCAGCTCCATCCCCCATGGGAGGATCCGCGCTGGATGATCCCCAGTGACCCCCGTTGGGCAAAGCCCTGGTGACCCCTGTTCTGGGTGATCTGTGTTGGGTAGGGGGAAGGTGTTGGAGAGATTTCTTCCCCTCCTCCTTGTGCTGCTGATTCGGTTGGTAATA
This sequence comes from Zonotrichia leucophrys gambelii, assembly GCF_028769735.1. Lineage (NCBI taxonomy): Eukaryota > Metazoa > Chordata > Aves > Passeriformes > Passerellidae > Zonotrichia > Zonotrichia leucophrys. The sequence goes on from NW_026992657.1 coordinate 6,795, forward strand.
AATTCCCTCCGTGTTCCCAGGCCGGGTCTGTTGTGCCCATGTGGGATTTGCTGCGGGATCTCTCCCGGTCCTTGTCCCCACGCAGGAACCCTCGGCTCCATTTTCTGTCCCTGTGCGGCTGCGGGGGTAGGGACAGAGCGGCTCTGGGGGTGCCTGGCATCAGGCCCGCGTCACCGCTCGCCACGGGCAGCCCTGAGATGCCGCGCACCTGGGCACGCATTGCTGGGCTCACCTGAGCTCCCACCTGCCCAGCGCCCCAAGGTTCCCCCTCGCCAAAAAAAACCCCTCCGGGGCTGCAGCGTCCCGGAAACGCCTCAGCCAATGGGAGCGCAGGCAGGCGGCATCTTAGCCAATGAGAGCTCGGGGCGTTGGATTGCCTCATCGGTTGCCGGGCAGAGCCCGTGGCCGATCGCTCCCCACGAGCGGCGGCAGCCAATGAGAGCGCGCGGCGCTGCCGAGCCCGCCCTGCTCCGGACTGGCGCTCCCAGCGCAGCGCGGCTGCTTTGGGGCTGCTGCTCCCTGCCCGGCCCCGGCCATGGGGCGAGGGGCGGCAGCTGGGGCCCTGCTGGTGGCACTGGTGGTGCTGGGAGCCCCCCCGGCTGCGGGCGCGGAGCTCTCGGGTGAGCGGGGGGCGGGAGGCGCTGGGACAGGGGGGGAGAAGGGGGAGAAGGGGGGAACCCGGAATGGAGGGGGAGGAGGAGGGGACCCCCTAAGGGAGAGCGGGAGGGCCTGAGGTGTGGGGGGAGGAGAGGGAGCGGTGGGAGAGGGTGGGGAAGGGGCAAAAGCGGAGGTGGGACACCATATCTCAGCGGGACGGGGCTGGGGATTGGGAAATTTGTGGGAAAATGGGGAAATGGGACCCCAAAAGTGATTTGGGGAGCGGCCGGAGGTGGGAGGGGAGACGATGTGGAAGGGGAAATGGGGGAAGGGCGGCAAAGAGGAAGCGGCAGCGCGGGCAGGAGGGTCCCATGGCGGCCGTGGGGCACAGGGGGTGCGGAGTGGGGATCCGGGGTGGCCCCCGGAGCTCTGGGGATGCTGGGAGAGGGTGGTGGGTTGGCACCCCCTGACCTGTGTCCTGCACACTCAGGGGTGTTCCAGAGGATGACAAAGTCCGAGTGTTACTTCATTAACGGCACGGAGAAGGTGAAGTACGTCCAGAGATCCATCTACAACCGGGATCAGTTCATAATGTTCGACAGCGACGTGGGGCACTTTGTGGGGTTCACCCGCTATGGGGAGAAGTTGGCCAAGCGCTGGAACAGCAACGCGGTATTCATGGAGGACAGACGGACTGCGGTGGACTGGTTCTGCCGGTGCTGGTACAAGAATTTTACCCCGTTCATCACGGAGCGCCGAGGTGAGCACGAGGGAGAGCGTGTCCCCTCGGGGCCTGCCCTGCCAGTAACCCTGGAGCCCCTCAAAATCTCCCTGGGCATCGGCCCAGAGCCCTCAGCCCTCCTTGTGCCGACCCCCGGGGTCTCCAGATCCTCCCAGTCCCTCCCGGTGCCCCCCCGCGCGTCCATTTCAGCGACCCGTAAAGTTGACGCTTGGCAACCAATGAGATCGCATCATGTTCATGACTCATCTGTTGCCAGGCAGACCCGCAGCACGGAGTGCCTCGCGCCGGACTCGCCCTCCCACTGCCGCGCACTTCATTCCCAGTTCCTCCCAGTGCCACCAAGATCCCTCCCAGTGCCATTCCAGTCCCTCCAAGACCATGCCCAGTTCCTCCCCAGTCTCTCCCAGTCCATTCCCAGTCTCTTCCCAGTTCATTCACAGTTCACTCTTAGAACTCCACCCTCTCTCCCAGTTCCCCCATTCCTTCCCATCTCTCTGTGTCACCCAACTCCCTCCCAGTCTCTCCCACTCCCTCCGAGACCATTCCCAATCCATCCGAGCCCATCCCCAGTCCCTCCCACCACGTTCCCCAATCCATTCCCTGTCATTCCGTGTCCATTTCAGTCCATTCCCAGTCCCTCTCCAGCCCACCCCAGCCCTCCCTTCTCTCTCCCAGTGCCCCCCAGCTGATCCCAGTGTGTCCCCGCTCTCTCTCTCTCTGTCTCTCCCAGTGTCCCCCAGCGTGTCCATCTCGCTGGTGCCCCCTCGAGCTCCCAGCCCGGCCCCGGCCGCCTGCTCTGCTCCGTGATGGATTTCTACCCTGCTGCCATCCAGGTGAGGTGGTTCCAGGGCCAGCAGGAGCTCTCGGAGCACGTGGTGGCCACCGACGTGGTCCCCAACGGGGACTGGACCTACCAGCTGCTGGTGCTGCTGGAAACCCCCCCCTGGCGCGGGCTCAGCTACAGCTGCCAGGTGGAGCGCGTCAGCCTGGAGCAGCCCCTGAGGCGGCACTGGGGTACGGGGGAGCCCCTGGGGGCGCTGGCAGAGCCACTGGGCTGTGCTGGGAGCCACTGGGAGGGAGCTGGAGAGAGCCGGGCTGGGACTGGGAGAGGGGCTGGGGCCTAGGCAAGGGCGGGGAAGGGGTTTGGGGGATTCTGGGGAGGGTGGGATGGGGTTGGGGAGGCTCTGGGTGTGACTGGGAGGGAGTTTGTGGGCGCTGGGTGCAAAGGGCAGGGGGTTTGGAGGATGCTGGATGCGAGTGGGAGGGACGGAAATCAGCCTGGAGGGGGCGCTCGGAGCGCCTTGGTGTGTCGCTGAGAGGTTTTGGGTGGGCTGAGCCCTGCGGACCCCCCAGAGATGCCGCCGGACGCCGCCCGCATCAAGATATTGATGGGGATTGGGGGCTTCGTCTTGGGCTTCGTCTTCCTGGCGCTGGGGCTCGGCTTCTCCCTGCGCAAGAAGGTCAGGGCGGGTGCCGGGGGTGGCGTCCCCCCCGTAGCGGAGCGTGTGCGCTCTCGCCGGGGCCCCCAGCCCGGTGTCACCCCCTTTTCTCTGCCCACAGAGCTCCTGAGCCGGCGGCGGCCGCAGCCCCTCCCCGTGTGCTCGGGCCCGGCCGGGACCCCCCGCTCCGTCCCCGCTCCGCTGATTTTGGGGGAGTCCCGTGTCCCCCCAGCCCCGCTGGCGCTCTGCCCCCGCCCAGTGCCTGCTCCCAGTGCTCCCAATAAAGCTTCCCAGTTGGGCCCGGGGCCGTTTATTGGGGGCGATGGGGAGGGGTTTGGGGGGGGCGATGGGACGGATTTGGGCAAAGGGAGGGGGACAAAGGGTGGGGGCTGGGCCCGGGGGTAGCGGGAGGAGGAAGAGGACGAAGGAGAAGGAGGAAGGAGGGGGGGACGTGAGAGAGAGATGAGGGGAAGGAGGGGGGAGGAGGAGCGGGAGGAGCGATTGAACCGGGAGGGAGAGGCGGGAGGAAGAGAAGGGGGAGATGAGGAGAGGAGCAGAAACAGGAAAAGTAGCGGGGATCCCCCGGCCTTCATCGAGGTGTCCCCAGGGGGACCGGGAAGATGTGGAACCCGCAGCCAGGAGTGTTCCCAACACGGGGAGCTGTGACCCTGGGGGTCACTCGGGATTATCCAGCGCGGATCGTCCAACGGGAGGTGGAACTGGAGCGGGGCACGGAGCTGGTCCCGACCCGGGGCACTGCGGGATCCGCGGGCAGCAACACGTGCTCCTCCTGCTCCATCCCTCCTCCTGCTATCCGGCTGTGCCCTCACGCAGCCCGGGGGGCCCTGAGAGCGTGGGGCGGGGCTGTGCCGTGTGCAGAGCCCGCCCCTGACTGCGATTGGGCGATGGTGCCGTCAGTCGTGGTTGTGGCGCGCTGATTGGTGGGAGCGGGGCGGGGCAGGGCCCCGGGGGCGGGCTGAGGGCAGCGGTTGCTGGAAGCGCCGCCATTGTCCGAGCCTGTGTGCGGTCCCGGGAGCGGCGGCGGCGGCCGGAGCGCGGTGAGGCGGCGGCGGAGCTCGGAGGCGGCCGCAGCGCAGGTGGGAACCGCGCTGGGTTGTGCGGGGGCTCGGGGCTGGCTGCGGGCCTCGGGGGCGGCAGGGGGCTCGGGCGGGTTCGTTGTGCCGTGTCCGGCCCGTGTTGCCGCTGGCGTGAGGCCGCTGCGGGAGCGGCTGCCCGCGGTCTCCTTGCGGCCGCTGCCTCGGCAGGAGCCGCTGCCGGAGCAGCGCTGGCTCGGCCCGGTTGCTGTGGCTGGGACAGAGGGGGCTGCCCCGTGCCCGGGGCTGTGCGGGGAAATTGCCGTGGCCGGAGGTTTCTGTGCCCAGAGGAGACAGAGGAGTCCTGTAAAAGTGACTTTATTGCTGAGCAGAGGGAGAGGCCGTGGGGCATTTGCCGTGCGCTCTCTGCCATTGTTGTAGTTCGCAGCCTCCTTTGTATCCTCATTTTCCCGGGCTCATCTCCCTCTCCCTTTGCCCACTGGCTGAGGTGCTTGGAAGGTTCAGACCTCCCGATCCGCCAACTGCATGTCCTCGTTATTGTGCACCCCCACTTTCGTATAACAGCCGGTATTCACGGCTTAGTTAAGTCTTTGTTCTTCTGGAATTTCACGAATTCACTGGGACTTTCTGTGAGCAGCAGTCCCTTTTAATTAGTAACAGTTATTGAAGCCGGTGGTTTCCCCCAGTTACTTCCTTATCTACAAATCCCTGGTGCCTCGCTCACCTACTGAATGAGCTGCACTCTCAAGGTGTGGAGCATGGTAAAAAGATGAGAGTTGCTGTAGCACTGCAGAGGAGAAACATCATTCGTTTAACCCACGGTCTGCCAGGGAGCTACAAAACCGTGTCCCCTTCCCATCCTTTCCACGTTTGTACCAATACATGAGCTGCTTAATTTTTCTGTCGTTTTCAGTTTGTTTTTTTTTTTTTTTTCACCACTTTTCCTTTGGCATCTTTTTGCCAACAGCATTTTGAGTAATTTAAATGCCCACAAACTCCTCCTCTTTCTGCTAACAGATGATCTGATCCCATCCCATGGTTAAGTGTTGGGTTCCTCATTTCAGTGGATTGGTCGGCAGGAAGGTCATGAGCTGGAGCTGTCTGGTTGGTTATTATTGTGAGGACAGCTTGTAATCTAATGATGCCATTGAAATGAGAAATGGGTTCTGTGGCTCCTGATATGAATTGGTTTGGGTTCCCAGGGCCTGGTCGATGGTCTTGTAGGATTTGTTTTCCTGGCCGGTCATCTTTTCCCCCTTTTTGGCTGCTCTCTCCAGCCAGGGCTGCATCAGTTGACTGCTTTTCTCTAAATAAATAATCAAATCCTTGGATTCCCAACTGATTTCCCTGAATTTTTGGTAGCAAAAAACCCTCAGTGCTCTAATATACCCTATATAACACAGACAGTGACAGCACGTTGGAGTGGGCAGAGGGATGATTCCCCCCAATTATTTATAGTGAAGTTTTCCCAACATTGTCCATGTGCTGTTTCCCTTTGCAGCTTCACCCGTTTGTGTTGCAGGGTCAGATATCCTCCCCCTGGGCTCTGCCTTGAGCTGTGCAAATTCCATCAGTGCCAGCAGGCAGAGCTTGGGGTGAGGGGCAGAGGGAATCAGCCAATTCCTGCCCCAGGCAAGAGACCCAGGTGCATTTTGCCGGCAGTGTTAATTTCCATTTTTAAAGCTCCTCTGCAGGCTGCCTGGAATGGAGCTTCACTTCCTGCTGCTGGGCAATGTTGATGTTTTGTTGCTGGTCGTTATCTCTGTGGGTGTCTTTTGAGCTGTTCCCAGTCTGTTGAGATGTTAAACTCATCTCTATTGAGTGGTGTAACATCCCTTAAATAGAACCTTAAAAATTCATTTCCCCAAGGCACAGACAAACCAAGCCTGAGCAGAGGAATAAGATTTAAAAGAACCGAAACATGGTATATTTTGCAGCAGTGCAATGGCAGGCAGGCCAGAGTGTGGGTGTGAGTGAGCCCCAGAGTGGAATTGTGCCCTGGTGTTCCCCAGCAGCTGTGGCAGTGCAGGCCCAGGCAGCGCTGAAGCTGCAGCAGTGGCAGCAAGGCTTGGCCCCAGTGGCTGGAGATGGCAGAGGAGGGTGGCCAGGATTGCAGAGGATTCCAGGGGAGGATCTGTGGGCAGGCGCAGGGGCTTGGCCCGCTGTGGAGCCCTGGCTGCTGCTGCGTTGCCTTCAGGGCAGGCTCAGGGGCGGCCTCCCATCCTCCTGCTGCAGGCGGGAAGTGCAAATCTCCGGGGCTTCAGAGCCCTTGAGGCCAGGCTGAGGGGTCCCCCCCTGTTGAGCTGTGCTGGCGGCTGTTTCTGGCCTCAGGGACACTTGGCATGGGCCCCTTGGCCACCAGTGGTGCTGCTTTGCACTCCTTGGGCAGGAGCCGATGTCGTGGCTGGGTGTTGGCAGCAGCAAAGTGCCAGGGCAGGCTGTGTGCCAGCCCAGCTTGCTGTGGGAGAATATGCCTTGATATCTGCTCCAGTGGTTGCTGAAGCAGTGAGAATTGCTTTTGCCCCCCTGTTAGGTGCCATGGTGTCAGCAGAAGATATTGAAGCCTTCCTGCTCAGGGCATTTCAGTGCCAGGCTCTCACAAGCACCCAGAGCTGCGCGGGTTGAGCTGAGCATGGGGCGGTGACCTGCGCTGTGTCTGATTGCCCTTCCTTAATAACAGCCTGTCTTGTAGCTCTTTTCCCTTCTGCTGCCCTTGCAGAGCCATCCACAAACACATTTTCTCCCTCAGGCCAGGGAATGTCCCATCATCAATCTGTCCCAGCCTGTGTCTGGAGCTCTGTCCCTTGAGTGCAGTCCTGGGTTCCTTGCCAGCCCCTCTCCAGGCTGTTCAAACAGGAGGCTGGGTTAAACCCTTGCCCTGTCCTCAGTTCTAAATCCTCCTGTGCCACTGAACAAGTTTCATACTGTAATAACCAAGCCTTGCTCATCCATGTAGAGGCTGTTTTGGTTGTCAGACCTTTAACTTGATGCCAGACTTGAACTCTAGATCGTCCTGTTGTCATCAGTTTTCAGGCCACAGTTCCCATGAAAGCTGTGGCTGCACAATTTTGCAATGAGGCCACTTTCTGGCCACTGGGTGAAGCATTTTAGCTCAAGAATTCCTTTGGCATGACCCTGTTTAACATCCACCTATAATTCAAATTCTTTTTCCCCGTGTGGAAGGTCCAGGCCAGCCACCTCAGTTAATCGTCATTTTAGCACTTGAAAATTCTGTGATTCCTCCTCCTGTCCATCCATCCAGTTCGTTGACTGGCAGGATAGGAGTGTTGTAGGGAGCCATCCTTGGCTCCAAAAGCCCTGCCTTTAACAGGGACTCAGTACCAGGCTGTGAGCCCTTCCTTCCCTCTCTTGGAACAGGATATTGCTTGTCCTGGTTGTTTTAAAGTAATTTGTAGAGGCTCCATATCTAATTTTCCCTATTTCCCTGGGGCTGCCCACACTTCTGGGTTCACTTCAGCATGGGCCTTGTCAGATTTTGGCACAAAGGTAGAACAGAACTAGCCTCTGTATCCCTTTTACAGTATTAAAATCCAGCTCTCAAATTCCTTCCTAGGTAATTGCAATCACAGGAGAAAGAAAAGGTAATTCATGTTATTCAAACCTATCCCCCACAGTTTCTAATAGTGGTTGAAGAAATCATACCTGCTCATCTTTCCCACTCATTCCCTCAAAAATTAAAATATTCCGTTACTATTTTCCCCTTTAGGTCTAAGATTCAGAGTGGATTGAGAGGCCCCTGTGTCCATCAGGAAATGCCTCCTCTCAATGCAGACCCACCCTGAATGTTCTCAAGGGCTGCAGTGTGGAGGGTCCCTGGTGTGATGGGAGCTGTGACAGCCCTGGCAATCCATGTCCATCAAGGGGTGGACTTGCTGGTGCTGAGGGTGCTGCTGTCTGTGCTTGCAGTGTCCTTGTGCCCTGCAGCTGGAGCCCTGGTTCCTTGCCAGGGGCTGTTTGGGTGGGCTCTCCCCTGCCGAGGAGGGCAATGCCTGTGCCAGGTGCTTGTGGCCGAGCCCGTGCCCTGGGTGCTGGGGCCCCCTTGGGCCCTGGGGTTGATCCCTCAGGGGCTGTAGGAACTGTGCCCTGGCCTTTGCCTTCAGCTTGGCCTTTTGCTGCTCCCTTCTTGCACTCACCTGCTGTGCCTTTGTGCCCAAGTGCTGCAGGGCCTTCTTGTGCCCCTCCTGCAGCCCCCTCAGTGCCTGTGGGTGCTTGTCTTGCTTTACAAGAGAGGTGTCTGCTCGGGAAGGCAGAAAAAGCCTCTCTTGGAATGGAGAATGCAAACTGCCTCCCTCTTAATTTGTGGAATATTGAAATCAAGGGGCTCTCAGGCAAAGATATGGGAATAGGAATACCAGTTCTTTACTAGTGTGTATAATAAAGCAAACAAACAGCAACAGCTGCGGCACTGACAGCAAACAGAGGCCGGAGCCAGTCCCGGCCTTTGGGCTGCGGCGCTTTCCCCTTGGGTGCAGTTCCGGGCACGGCCGGCAGGGGCGCTGGTGGCTCCCGCGGGGCGGGGCAGCGCATCCCTCCCATGGGAACCTCTCTGAACGGAAATAGAGCAATCCCTTCATCTAACTCTTTCACTTTTTTCCTTTCTATAGCCTTTTTCCCGTGTTTCGGGAAAGAATTTGAAGAGGGCTGCCTTTTAACTGAGCTCCTAGTGTTTCAGTAAGGTGCTTCCTGTAGAGAGAGAGAGTTTCCCTGAACAGCCGGAGCTGTGGTTCCCAAGGGGACGTAACTCAGAGCAGGACGGGGTCAGGGGAGGATATCCCGCCGAGGCTCGGTGGGAGTGTGGGCAGGGTCTGCTGCCGGAATCGGCAGAGGGGGATGTTCCCGTGGAGCCCGAGGCGGAGCGTGGGCAGCCCCCAGATGGCTGATGGCGGCTGATCCGGCAGCTCCCGGCAGAGCAAAGGCAGGTGGGAGAGCCCGGCAGCAGCGGCGGTGCCCAGCGCAGGTGGCACGGGCAGGGCAGGCGGGGATGGGATGGCTGGGACCCCCCCTGGGTGCGGTGGGCGCGGTGAGCTCGGAGCAGGCGGCAGGACAGAGCAACCCCCATCTTGCCCAGCATGGGCGGCAGAGCGGCCGCGGGCCAGGCAGTGGGAGCAGGGCACACAAATTGAGCGAGAGCGCCGGGGCAGGTGGAGCTGCCCTGGGCAGTGAGGCCGCACCTGGGATGGAAAGCGGGGCAGGCGGAGCTGAGGCGGGCAGCGAGCCGGGACCCGGGACAGGCGCCTGGGCCGCGAACGGAGGGGGCAAGAGCTGCAGAGGATCCCACTCTCTTTCTGAGTTTTCCTCTTGTTCCCTTCTCTTTCATTTCCCCTTTTTCTTTTCTTGTTTTTTCGGGTGTTTCTGATACTTTAAAGATTTTTATTCTCCTAAAATCTCCTGTCTAACGTATGGCATATTCTCTTTCTTCTAGATTAAATGGGGTTTTTTTACAAATAAACCCACAAGCTGAAAAATCTAAACTTCGGCTTGGATACTTTGAAATGGTGGACGAGCTAACTCACGACCTCCTAATGTTGTTTTTCTCATCAACTTTTATTTATCCTTTGGCAAATTAAGCCTCTTTCAGTTACTTGCTTTGCTACTCCAAAAATCTCAGTGCATGCATACCTCCTTAAAAAATGATCACAGAAAGCTTGGGTACCCCAGTGGGTTTTCTGATGCATTTCTTCTAATATTTTCCTAGTAAGCACATTTTATTATGAAATTGTCTTCCATCAAGAAGTTTCCATTTCCCTGATTTATCTTGTTCCTTCCTGTCTTTTTTAATCTTTTTTCTCGCTAACCTAAACTTTGGAATTTCCAGTTTTTCCTGTTTGGAGTTAAATATTAACATAACTCTTTCAGCTCCATTTTCTGCTGCATCCTTAGCTTTGTGATCTGCCAAATTATTTCCTCCTCTTTCTGGGGTTTTCCCTTTTGGGGTCCTAATATTTTCTATAGCTATTCTTTTAGTTGATTGTAATGCCTCTAAAATAAGTTACTCATGTTCTAATCCTTTTCTTTTTGTATTAAGTAATATTTTCCTTTCCAAATTTTTTACAGGTATGTACTACTCTAAAGGCATACCCGGAATCAATATATATAGTTCCTTTGTTTTGTGTTAAATATTCTAGTGCTCTTTTTAAAGTATATAATTCACAAGTTTGAGCTTACTAATTTAAGGTTAATTTCCCTTTTTCCATAGTTTGCATGTTTTTCCTATCGAGTACTACATACCCTGTATTTTCTCCTTTTGCAAGGAGGTGTATCTCTGTTAGCTAACATAACTCACGAAGGACTATCTTTTTCTTTTTTTCCTGAACCAACTTACTGGTTTTTGAACTCATTTTTCAAGATCTTATCTATTCATCTTCTGCCTCTGTTTTTCACATTCACTAACAACCTAAATACCACTTTTCTTTCAACTACACACACAAAAATAACTTTTTTCTCACACTACTTTCAGTACAATATACCTCCCTCCAAGGAGATATAGTGAAGCTTAAAATACAGAATCTACATTACCTGTACTTTTATCCGTCTACATTCACTCACTTTTGTTTCTCACTCACTTCCACACATTCTTTCCCACCCTCAGGACACAGAGTGGATCCCTGTTGACAGAGAATCGCGGGTCCCTGTGGCCCCCCCTGGCCTTGGGGTGGCCTCTGGGTCTCAGTATCTCCGGGCCTCCTGGGAGGGCCCTGACTCTGCTGCCTCCGGTGCCATTCCCCTGTGAGGCTGATTTGTGTGTCACTCACACTCTTTAGCCATGGCCCCCTCACAGGCCCTGGGGACAATGGCCCGTTTGCAGGTCACCTGTACCTTATGCCACAGCCCCCACAGGCCAGGAGAACAATGGCTTATTTGTGGGTCACACACTCCTCTTTCCACAGCCCCTTTTCCCACCCACCAGGGAAGGGCTGATTTTGTGTGTGACTCACTCTCACACACAACAAGACAACAATAAGGTACCTTTTGTTATAAATGATCAAATCGAGAGCCAAACTTATAAGAAAATTTAGCAAAGATTTATTAATTTGTCTGTGAGACTGAAGTTCGGTTGTCAAAACCACCACAGCCAAGGGTGAGCGTCGAGCCCGGGTTCGGTGCTGGGTGAACACGGATCTGACCTGCGAATGTCAGAGTCTCCCCCTGTTCACAAATGCTGCCTGACGCAGCGAGTTCTTTTACAGTTTATTCTGCTCGAGGCAGAGATGACCGAATGTTCTTTGTGTCTCTTCCCATGCATAACCTTGGCTTTACCTGTGCAGAGGTGGACAAAGACTCAGTCCAGGTGTCTGATGTTGTCAGTAGACTCCGGGGAAGTCAGCATTCACATGCATCAGGGTGGGGCTGTGGATCATTGTGGTAGCTGTAATGTCGAGGCGTTAATCACTCTTGGTGGACCTGGTAACCGGGGAAGCCAGCGATTATCGCCCTGGAAGCTTCTGTTCTTTCATTAAAACCCCGATGTTTATCTCAACCAAGTCCAGAACTAGATGTATATGAATAAGACACTGCTCCTGCCAGGATGGTAAAAGACATATGTGTCATTTTACAATATTTTATACATTAGTAGCATGAATTATCTCTACCATATACTACACTTTCCCATCACCTATTACAAGTTTAGGTGTTTCTGGCCAGTCCTGGTGCTCTTGGATATCCCTCAACCCAGCTGTGCTGTCCCACCCCAGATGCTCTTGAGCATATCCTCAATCTGGCTGAATTTTGCTCAACCGTGGATGCTCTTGGAATGTTAATTCTTCAACCCAGCAGGTTTTAATTCTGGATGCTCTTGGACTCTCTTATCCCTCAAACCAGCAGAATTTTTAGAAGCCCCTTTTGTCCCATTTCCTAGTGGATTGGGATCGGAAACTCCTCTGCTCCCTTGCTCCGAGGGGTCCAGCCCCTCTCTGAGACCCAGTCCCAGTTACCCCGGGGGATTCTCTCACTCCTCTTCTCACTCGCTGTGTCTCTTTACTGGCTGCTTCCCTCGAGGAAAGTTGGAAACGCAGCGTGGGAGACTCCAGCACTCACTTGGCAGGTCTGGGACAACCAGCCCTCGTCTCATTCACAGCCCCGAGCAGAGAATGAGGGGAGAAGGGAGCCCGGGAGCCCAAACAGCCCCGGCATCCTGAAATGGGGAGAGCGAAGCGGGGGGAGCTTTTGGCATTGCTGGGACTGCCAGCAGCCTGGGCAGGGCGGGCACCGAGGAGAAGGGGGACCCCCAATCCAAGCGTGAGCCCCAGCAGCTGGGACAGGGGGAACCTCCGAACACCAGAGGGGAGGAACCAGGGACGGGGAACTCCTGGGAGGCTTTTTCAGGCTGAACTGGGTGTTTAGGAGGTTTTTGCAGACCTGATGGCCGGTGATTGTAGAGATGGACTTGGGCAGAGGGACCTTCAAACTCAATGTGTTTTGGGGAAATGAAACAGTATGGAATACGAACCCATATACATAGAGGGTGCCTGGCCCGTCTGACCCTAACTGCTGAGCAAAGGCGCACTGGTGCTTACCCCAGAGATACCTTGGCTGCTGGAGATGCAGCAGGGCACTGAACAAGTCCAGTTGTCGGAACTACTTTACTCAGGAGAGAGAGCTTCTGGCGATGGTGAAGAGAGAAAGGAAGGATTCCGTGGAGGTTTCCAATGTTATCATGATACAGGTCTGAACGGCAACGCTCACAGAATCCGCAGCATGCTGATTAACCTTTTAGCTCAGGACAGGAGGAGGACATTGAGCTACAACCAGTAAAGCGGTCTCAAGACTAGGACACTAGACCAACAACGACGCTGCTGTGTTAAGCCTGATTGACAGGCACATCAGCAAGAGCAGGGAAAGGAGAAGGGAATATGGCACACTGAGAGGACCCGAGCTAAAAACACCCACAAAAACAGGAAGCCTTATAAATACGATTGTCTGGCAAAAGATTTTGTGAACATAAATAGTGTAAGGAAGATTGAAATGAAAACAAGCTTGAGATACCTCAGTTAGTGAACAACTGGAAAACAATGGTGTGGCCCAACTGAAGATAATTCCCTTTGATGAAACAATTCCCTCTGCTCGCAGACAGACCAAGGGTCAGAGCAGACTCTACTAGCTCAGCAGAAGGGTCCAAAGAGGAGTTTTTAGGGTTGAAAATGTAACACAGCATGGTGATGTGATGATTTTTCCAGTCTGTATATAAATGCTATAGGATTTGTATCTTGTACTAGATTGGTTAGTGAGAAATAGAATATTCAACACAGAAGAAGATTTATTGTATTGTAACGGGACCCTTACTCTCTTACGCTCTTCTCCTCTTACTCTCTTACCCTCTCACCCTCTCTACCCCTCTCTTCTCTCGGGCCTGCTCCGAGCTGTGCCTGGCAGCTCCCAGCAGGGCCCTGCACCCAGGCCCTTTGCAATAAACCGCAAGTTCCACGCCCTGGCTGCAGAGCTCTCTCGTCTCCGTCCGTCCCGACCGTCCTACCCCCCGACACTCCTACAAACGCTCTCATCCCTTGTTTTCCCCAAACCAGGATTGCCCATTGCCAACTCCAGGGAGGCTGCGAGGAAGAGGAAGATGCCCCGGGACACTGAGGCAGGTGAGGAGGAAGTCAGTGCCCCTTTCCCCTCTGTGCTGCTCCATCTCCCAGCCCAGCACGGCCCTGGCTGCAGCTCAGCCCTGGGGGATCTCCTTGCCCTTGCCTGTGGCACGGAGGCAAATCCCATCCTGTCCTTGTCCTTCCTCCCCCAGAGCAGGAGCTGAGCATGGAGAGCAGGGAGGACAAATGCCCGCGGCAGAACCTGGTGGAAGAGGCCGTTTTGAGCGGCTCCACGGCGCAGGAAGCCAACGGGGAGGAAAAGTCCCGGAGATGCCGCACGAGGAGGGGCTGCAAACGCAGCCGGCGGGGATCTGAGGGGGAAAGAGCCAGCCTGGGCCGGGAAGGCGGCCGGAGACGGAGCCAGAGCTCGGAGCTGGTGCTCCATGATCAGCTCCATGATGGGGAGAAGACCCACACGTGCAAGAAGTGTGGGAAGAGCTTCAGGTGGAACTGCGACCTGATCAGGCACCAGAGGATCCACACTGGGGAGAAGCCCTACCAATGTGGAGAGTGTGGGAAGAGCTTCACAGAGAGCTCCAGCCTGATCAAGCACCAGAGGATCCACACTGGTGAAAGGCCGTACAAGTGTTCCGAGTGTGGGATGTGCTTCAGCCAGAGCTCCGAACTGATCAGGCACCAGAGGACCCACACTGGGGAGAGGCCCCATGAGTGTTCCAAGTGTGGGAAGAGGTTTAAGACCAGCTCCCATCTCCTCCGGCACTATCGGATTCACAGAGAGGAGAGGCCTTTCCGCTGCCCTGACTGTGGGAAGGGATTCAAGGACAACTCCACCCTCGTCAAGCATCGGCGCAGCCACACTGGGGAGAGGCCCTACGAGTGTGATAAATGCAGGAAGAGGTTTCTGACCAGCTTCATTCTCCTCCAGCACTATCGGATTCACACAGATGAGAGGCCCTTCCGCTGCCCCGACTGCGGGAAGGGATTCAAGGAGAACTCCACCCTCATCACCCACCGGCGCATCCACACAGGGGAGAGGCCCTATGAGTGTCCCCAGTGTGGGAAGAGCTTCTCACAGAGCTCTAACTTGACCAACACCAACGGAGGCACCACTAAGGGAAGCCCTACGAGTGCCCGAGTGCGGCAGAGGTTCGTGCGCTGCTCCAGCTCATTGCCCACTGGAGGAGGCACTTTGGGCACAGCCCTGGTCACTCACATTCCCTGTGATCCATGTTGGGAACACACCTGGCTGCTTCGCCTTTTGGTTTGGCCTTAATTTTCCTCTGCTTCACCTTCATCCTTTAAAAACACCCAAAACTGGGTTAAATGAAGGAGATTGATCGAATATATCCGAAGTTCCATAATTTCTCAGTTTTTTTAGAGGGAATTTAGGATTTGGGGACACGTTCTGTGTGGAGTGCTGCTGTTGCTGAGAGGAAGGAATTTGATCTCACCCTCCGTATGATGCTAAGAACTCCTCCCCTGACCCAAACCCCAACTCCATCCTTGGGATACCCTGTAAAAATTCCACGGCCCTGCCTTTCACCTGCCTTTGGGGGTTAAGAAATTGATTCCCAAAGGATCAGCCCTATTCCCACTCTTTTCCAAGAGGATGAACCTGTTTGACTGGATTCCCAGAGGATTCTGACTCTATTGTTTTTTTTTGTTTGTTTGTACTTCCGCATTTGTGTTTTTAATTCTTCCTAATAAATAACTGTTATTTCTACTCCCATATCTTTGCCTGCGAGCTCCTTAATTTCAAAATTATTTAATATTTTTCTAGTATAATTATAATAATAATAACAACAACAACAACAATTCTCATAATAATAATAGGGAGGGAGTTTACATTTTTTATTTCAGTGTAGGCTCCTGAAAAGGGGAGACACGCCCAATGTTTGGCCATATAAAATAGTTCCTGAAATATGTAAATTAGTTTATGGATATGCATGAGGGTCTATGGATCTGCAACAGGCTGATGTAATTAAAACCAGAATAATTAGGGGTGTCCTCGAAAATAACTGGGGGGTCTTGGTGGCCATAAGAACTTTTGCTTAGTTGTCCTTGTCTCCCATGACATCAGCCTGTTGCATAGTGTCATGGTTTGAGCCTGGCACAGAGCCAGTGCCCCCCATGAAAATGCCTCACCCTGGTGTCTGCTGTGAGATGTGACCAGGAATAAGCAAAACAGGCTCTAACTTAAACATAAAGAACACTTTATTACCTAAACTACAGGAAAATAGGGAAAGAAAAAAAAAAATTGAAAACCTTACAAAAAAACTTTCCTCCTCCCCACTCCCTGACCTTCCCAATCCGATACATTCTCCCAAAAAACACCAACTGCCCAGCCCTGGCACGACACTTTAGTATACTCAAACTTCAGTTCATGAAGAGGAAAGGAGTCTTTCTCGTTCCATAGGCTTCTCGTGGAAACACACTGAAAACCTCGTGTGCTTCCCTGTCACTTCGGCACCGCCCGGAAAGTCCATTTGCCGCTTGTGACATCTTCCTTCCATGCTCAGTGCTCTCACCACCGAGACATGGCCAGAGCTGCTTTTAGGGTTGTCTTTCAAGGATGCCTTGTCTCACTCCAAAAAGGCACAGTCTCTGCTTTTGGGACATCTGTCCCCCCCATATTTTTCCAACCCCCTGGGGCCGGGGGGTCCTCACGAAGAACCTTCCTGGTTTTGAGGCACTGCCTCCCCCTAAATGCAGTCTGTGTCACAGGAACAACTGAGTCCATAGCCACGAGAAAAGTCCAGCCAAAAGGCCACTCCAAATCATCTCTCCCCATCCAATCATCTCCACATTCTTCGGGCCAGGTCTTTATCTTATCTCATCTCTTATCTCCCTTCTTATTCAGCTTCGAGGAGGATTAGCATTTTTGCAAGGCCCCAATCATGCAAGAAAGGGTTAAAAGTTTTCAGTCTCTGTCTGTCCTGGGACGAGATGATACTCCCACACGTGCTGCTGCTGCGGCCGGCCGGGCACTCTCCCTCCCCCCTTCTCCTCCTGGCTGGCTGCCATCACATTCGGTGCCGCCGGCTCTCTCTCTCTCTCTCTCTCTCTCTCCGGGGGGAGGGGCGGGGGGGGGGGGGGGGGGGCTGGCTGCCCGATGTCTCGATGTCTCTTGGGGCTCCGCCACCCTTCCATCCTTGAAAGCCCCCTCAACCCCCACCTCTGTCCAGGCCCCTGGCCTACCGCATGGCCGCCCCTCCCCCGCCCAGCAGCAGCGGGCTGGGCGGGGGAAGAGATCTGACCTCTTCGCCCGACGATGTCCCAAAGAGGAAGTGCCAGGGCAGTGCCTTGCTTTTAACCCCTGTGTATTCTCGGAGGTGTGTCCAAACCCCACTGGCTACACCAGGTGTCAGTATGAAACCCAAAACCTTCATTGGTTTGACCACAGCTTCCCAGAATTCCCACTCCTTCCTGGTCAAACCACGACACATAGTCATCGACATTTTGCATATCCATAAAGTACTTTACATATTCCAGGAACAAAATTGGCTTTATCCGGTTTGGGGGTCCCATCTCCCTCCCAGCTCAATTTGGGGGTCCCATCCCCCTCCCAGCTCATTTTTGGTGTCTCACCCCCCTCTTTTCCCCGCTCTCGCTCCCCTTTCCCATCGTTCCCCCAGTCACTTCCCCCGTGTTCGGTTTTGGGGGCTCCAGGCCCCTCCTGCTCCGTTTGGGGATCCCGACCCCGTTTTGGATTAATTTGGGGTCTCCAATCCATCCCCAGGGTCACCTTCTCCCCCCCCCAAATTCCGCTCCTGGCAAGTGATGAGTCATCAGCGAGACACGCTCTGATTGGCTGGAAATTACCCCGCGCGGTCTCTGATTATTTACTGCAGTGAGAGGCCTTGGTGTGTGCCTGGCAAGTGATGAGTCAGAATCGGGCCGGGCGCTGATTGGCTGGAAATCGCTGGGAGGGGCCAGTGCTCTGAGTTTGTGCCCAGCAAGTGGATCGTCATCGGTGCCACGCGTTCTGATTGGTCGGGATCTGTTTTGGGGTGGGGATGGGAGGAACTGGGGTTACTTGGGGTTTATTTGGGTTTATTTAGGGTTTGTTGGGGTTTATTTGGGGTTATTTATGGACTATTTGTGGTTTCTTGGGTTTTACTTGGTTTATTTGAAATTTTTTGGGTTTATTTGAAATTTTTTGGGTTTATTTGGAAGTATTTGGGTTTGTATGGGTTCATTTGGAATTATTTGAGGTTCTTGGGGTTTATGTTGTTTTATATGGAGGTTTTTTTAGGTGTACTTGAAATCATTTGGGGGTTTTTTGACTTAATTTTAGTTTTCTTTTGGTTTTTTTGGGGTTATTTGGATTTGTTTGGGGTTATTTGGGGACTTCTAGGTATTGTTTGGAGTTATTTGGGGGTTATTTCGAGTATTTTGGGGTTAGTTGGGTTATTTGTGTCATGTGGGTTCAAAATACTGGGAATGTTTCTCCTGCAAAAAATGTGAATTTTTCCTTAAAAATCCGAGAATTTTTCCCCAAAACACCGGGAATGTTCCCTTAAAAATCCCCGGCTTTTCCCAGCCAATAGCAGCGCGTCCTGCCTCAAACCATCCAATCACTGCACTTCATCTCCCAAATTAACGAATCACGGTGCACCCCGCCCCAAACCAACAAATCACCGCGGGTCTCTCCTCAGGAACACCGGCCTCTCCGTGCGCCCGATCCAACCAATCACCACAGGTCTCCCTTCAGCTACTCCTGCCTCTCTCAAGCTGAACCAACCAATCACCGGGCATCTCCCCTCAGCAGCACCCGCCTCTCTTTCCTCAATCTAACAAATAACTGGGCGTCTCCCCTCGGCAAAGCCCGCCTCCCTTGCCCCTCTCCTGTCAATCACTGCGCCCTCCACGAAACCAACCAATCACCGGGCGTCTCTCCTCAGCAACTCCTGCCCTCCCCGCGCTACTCCAGCCAATCAGAGCCGAGCTGGAAGCAGCGCCCCTTGACCCCGGGGCCGGGCATGGAGCGGGCGCCCCCTCCCCCTCCGCCCCCGGGACCCCCTCAGGGACCCCCGGGAGCCGCCCCGGGCTCGGGCGGGTCCTGCGGGAGGCGCTGGAGAGAGCGGGGGAGGCGCTGGGAGAGGACGGGGGGCTCCGGGAGCTGCTGAGGAGGCGCAGGGACAGGTGAGGGGTCCTGGAGGGGTCGTGAGGGGAATTTGGGGAGGGGTCTTGAGGAGGTTTGGGGGGGATTTGGTCTGGGGGAACTTGAGGGGGTTTTAACGGGGTCTGGGGGGGCTTTGGGGGGAATTTGGGGAGGGGTCCTCGGGGGGTGTCATGATCCGTCCTCATGGACGGATTTCGTGATGGTTCATGGATTTGATCTCAGGGTGCAAAAAGAACCGACCCAGTACCAAGGGGGTTTGCAATGATAATCAAAACAAATGCACCTTTATTGAATGAGCACAGCAAAACGTGATAGAGGGATTAAGGGAGAGAAAAAGATAGAGGAAGAGAGAGACAAAAGAGAGAGAGAGAAAGAGAGAGGGAATAGAGCTACCAATGTAGAGACAAAGTCCTTTGATCCAGTCCAGTCGAGGACCCGCCTGTTACATCGGGGAGATCTCGAAGTCTCTCGCTAACTCAGAGGTTTTTATTATGATAACTCTATTGGAAATTGCGAGGATGGGGAAACAGATACAATAAGGAATAGATGTAACAGGTAGTCCATGCTCTCAGCAGTAAGCGAGAGCCATTGTCTTCTTGGTGCAGCGGTCACAACCTGCAGGCAAACATCTCGCTTTGGTCAGCTTGCCTCCCCCACACACCTGCCCCGGGCTGGGGGTTTCAGTCCCAGTCCTTGGAAGGAGCAGAGGGGCCTTTTCACATGGGGTTCCATGTCTCAGTCCTTGATGGAGAGGCTCCTTCCATCTCAGTCTGTCTGTCCCGGTGGTTGTAAAACAGGTGAGGGTCTTCTGTGGGGGGACCACCTGAAACTCAGGAGAAGTCCAGCCAGGCCGAGAGGTGGGACAGCTCCCAAGGCTGTTGTTGCACAAAGGGCACTGGTGCCCCTTCTTCTTCTCATTGGGCTCAGCAGCACACGCAAACACCACCTGTGAGAACAATGGCTTAGCTACGCTCTCAGGTCTCAGGCACATGACTTTCTCCTTGGATCCAGAGATTTCAGACATGAGGGGTCTTCTCTTCAGTGGTCCCCCAATGAGAATTGAGGCAGATGAGGGAAAATTCGGACAGACTCTCACACGACCCCATGACTCACAATTGTCTTGAGGGATCTTCATCAGCAGAACTCTGGAGCATCATTGATGAGTCTGCAGAACTCGCCATACATTGGTAGTATAATCTGGAAAAATAGGGACAACAGAGAGAGGAAAAAGAGAGTGATAGAAGGAAAAGAAAGGATAGGAGAAGGAGGGGGAAAGGGAAACAATAAACAAACATAATATTGATTATCATAACAATTTTCACAAATGGTTGATTAATTAAAACTATATTACTTTTAAAACAATATTTAAATGGTTAAAACCAGTCACAAATAATCAAAAGCAAAAGCAATCAACACATTAATACAAGCATTAACTTTAAAAAATTATTTTCTAAAACAATTCACTAAAAATTGAACGTAATTTCCACAAAATCATAAATGGAAATCAAGGATCTTTCCAAAACACATGGGCTTCATTCATAATTGCCTTGTGTCAAATGTCATGGGGATGTCCAGAGTGTAGAGGACATCAGCCAAGTTGTGTGCATTAACTATAGACGTCAATCTTGTCAGCAGTTTCATGCTCCAATTAATAATGAATAGGACTGCTGATAAAATAAAACCAAACAGAATTAGTATCAAAAGGATAACAATGGGATGACACTGTTCAGGACACCCGTGTGTCCTAGGGTGACGTTACGATGCTTGTATCCCCATTCATATGTTCTGTGCCTTTAAGACTGTCTCTGTAGTGTGAAAGTTTTGTTTGGGTTTTTCTTATCAAGGACACTGAGTCGGGGCAGTGCATAGTTCTGCTTTCGCCTTTTTGCTTTGCTCTCTCTCTCTCTCTGGCTCTTACTTCTGCTTCACTTCTGCTTGCTTTTGCTCCTGCTCATTAGCTATTTTAGCTAAACAGTCCAAATTCCTTTCTGGACTGTTTCTCCTTTCCTTTTTTCAACCTTCTCAAACCTGCTCCAGACTGGGACCTGGGAACACCGAGAGTTTGCACCTTGTGGCTGCAGCAGCTGCCCCAGCGCCGGAGGGACTGAGAACAGAGCGACCACCCCCGAGAGAGACTTTCTGAATTTGTCACCTTTTTCAGAGCGGTGTCATCCGGTATTGTTCATTCTGTGTGCTGGGGGTGCTGTGCCTGTTAAATAAACAGGTTCTTTCCTCTTCTCTCTGAGGAATCCTTCCCAAACCGGTTGGGGGGAGGGGCCGTGTGGGTTTGCTTTCTGGAGGGGCCCCCTTTGGAGATTCTCTACCAAATTTACCCTAAACCAGGACAAAATTTGGCACCCAACACGTGGGGCTCGAGAGAGAGTGGAAAAACCCTGTTTTGAGTGCATTTTGGTTGCCATTACTCTGTGTTTGTGTAAAGCAGTTAATACCCATGCTTTTTGAATTCATAATGTCTGTTGGGGTGAAGGCTTGCATGCATTTCTGGTCCCTAAGGTTTTTTGAGATTTTAATACCTCTGTGGTCCCTAGGTTTATTTTCTTACCCAGAAATAGCTTTAGTATTGTCCCTAATATGTAGTTTTTATAGCAGAGGGGCAGTGACCAGAATAGCTGTCCTGCTGGGCTTGGTGGTAATGATGTGTAAAAAGTTTATAAACATGCTGGGGTCTGCTCCAGGTATGAATGGTTCATGGCTATGGTTATGCATCCAGTTTGTTAGAGGAGGAGCAGCAGGGGATCAGGCATTTCAGCCTTTGCTTTCCTTCTTCTCCTATGAATCTGGTGCATCACTATTGAAGGATGTTCAGTTTCCCCTGAATGTTAAAGAAACCATCTTTCTGGTATTCAATCTGGTAACCTTCCTCTATACAGCCTGCTGCTTCTCTAGGATGAGGGCTGAGATTTCTAGAGGGGCTGATGAGACCCCTGACTCAGGAGAAAACCCTGGTGTGGAAAATCCTAAGTGGTGTGGAAAATGGGAGGATATGGGCCAAATCCTGAAGGAATTCTCTGACCCTGTAGTCTGGGATTTTCTCCATGAGCAAATTCAGAACCCAGCTGAGGTGGGGAAATATCTGAAAGAGAAGTACCAGGATGAGCCTAAGGAGAGGAAGGTCATTGCAGTGAGCTGGGCCCTGGCTTGTGCTCATTGCTCACTGCTAGATCCTGTCGGGCAGCAGACAGAGGCAGGGGGCAGGGAGATAAATCAGCAACTGTCCCGGTGACTCAGGCTGCAGCCAACAGCCCAGGCTCGAAGCCAGCAGCCAAACCAGATAGTGAGCCTAAGCCAGCAGCTAAACCAGAAAATAAGCCTCAACCAATGGCTGTTGCTGCCAGTACTAGAAGTGGGAAATGCACGGACAAGACCAATTGACCAGTGGATGATGAGGATGATGATGATGAAGGAGAAGGAACCTCAATGCCTCCTGACATAAAATCAGGAGTCAAAGCAGCAGGTGCAAGATCAGATGCAAATATTGAGTCCTTTTCCCTGAAGGACCTTCGTGGCTTACGGAAGGATTACATGTGGGGACGGGGTCTGTTTCTATTGCTGGTGTGACAGGGGGATCACAGGATTTTACTTTGGTGGAAGCTGAGGTGAGCCTGACTGGAAATGAGTGGAAGAAACACCCTATTGTGACTGGCCCAGAGGCCCCATGCATTTTAGGTATAGACTTCCACGGATCTGGCTATTTCAAAGACCCAAAGGGACTCAGATGGGCATTTGGAATAGCTGCTGTAGAGACAGAGGGTGTCAAGCAGTTGAACAGCTTGCCTGGACTGTCAGAAAACCCATCTGCAGTAGGACTTCTGAAGGGAGAAGAGCAACAGGTGCCAATTTCCGCTTCCATAGTGCATTGACGGCAGTATAGAACCACTTGAGATGCTGCGATCCCCATCCAAAAGATGATCCAAGAGCTGGAGAGCCAAGGGGTGGTCAGCAAGCCCCATTCACCCTTCAACAGTCCCATTTGGCCTGTGCGAAAATCTGAAGGAGAATGGAGATTGACTGTGGACTATCGTGCATTGAATGAAGTGACTCCACCACTGAGCGCTGCCGTGCCAGACAAATTAGAGCTCCAGTACGAGCTGGAGTCCAAGGCAGCAAAGTGCTTTGCCGCTACAGACACTGCCAATGCATTTTTCTCCATTCCTCTGGCAGCAGAATGCAGGCCTCAGTTTGCCTTCACCTGGAGGGGAGTGCAGTACACCTGGAACCGACTGCCCCAGGGGTGGAAGCACAGCCCCACCATCTGCCATGGACTGATCCAGGCTGCACTAGAAAGGAATGAGGCTCCAGAACATCTGCAGTATATTGATGACATCATTGTGTGAGGGGAACACAGCTGCGGAAGTGTTTGAGAAAGGGAAGGAAATCATCCAAATCCTCCTGGGAGCTGGTTTTGCCATTAAAAAGTCAAGGTAAAGGGACCAGCTCGTGAGATTCAGTTCCTGACAGTGAAGTGGCAAGATGGACTGTAGTAAACCCCATACATTTAGCAAAAGCACCATGGAGAATCTAACAAAAGGAATGCTGACACAGCAGCAAGGAAGCTTCCTGACTCCATGGACATCTGCCCTATAAACTGTCTCTATAACCATGTAAGGCAATGCCATGGTAGCCTTTACCTATCGGTCATTTTATGGTCCCCCTAATCCCTTGCCATTGGTCAAGTTTGGATACTTGCCAAGCCTATAAAAGTAGCATGCTGTACCCTACTAGCTCAGAAGAAGAAGAGCTGAGACCCTTCGCGGACCCCCAAATAAAGCCTTCTCTGTGGAACAGCTTCTGCCTTCTCCTTCTCCTCTCTCCGTGTGCTGCTGCCTCAAGCCTGGGGCTCCACTACCCAGCAAGCAAAGAGCTGAGGTCCTAAGAGCTGCTAATCACTATAGAGCTGAATATCACCAGGCTTGCTAGAAAGGCAGCCCCCGGCATTGGTCTGAGCTGGCTTCGGGCACCCGGTCCCTCCTCAGGGACTGAGATCCTGAGCACCAAGGCTCTGCTTCATGATAAGGCTGATCGGAGGCCTTATTAATGGACGGCATCAGATTCCTACAGAAGTAATCAACAAGATCACAGCAATGTCTCCACCCACCAATAAGAAAGAAACACAAGCTTTCCTAGGTGCCATAGGCTTTTGGAGAATGCACATTCCTGAGTACAGTCAGATTGTGAGCCCTCTTTACCTGGTCACCTGCAAGAAGAACGAGTTCCACTGGGGCCCTGAGCAGCAACAAGCCTTTGCCCAGATCAAGCAGGAGATTGCTCATGCAGTTGCCCTTGGCCCAGTCAGGACAGGACCAGAGGTGAAGAACGTGCTCTACTCTGCAGCCAGGAACCATGGCTTGTCCTGGAGCCTTTGGCAGAAGGTGCCTGGGGAGACTCGAGGCCGACCACTGGGATTTTGGAGTCGAAGCTACAGAGGGTGAGAAGCCAACTACACTCCCACAGAGAAGGAAATCTTGGCTGCCTGTGAAGGAGTCCAGGCTGCCTCAGAGGTGATTGGCACGGAAGCACAACTCCTCCTGGCACCCCGACTACCGGTGCTGGGGTGGATGTTCAAAGGAAAGGTTCCCACCCCCCACCACACCACTGACGCTACATGGAGTAAACGGATTGCTCTTATCCCACAGTGCGCCCGTATTGGAAACCTGAATCGCCCTGGGATTTTGGAGATAATTACAAACTGGCCAGAAGGTGAGAACTTTGGTCTTACTGATGAAGAGGAACAAGAACCAGTGACATGCTGAAGAGGCTCCTCCCTATAACCAACTGCCCCCAGAGGAAACGCGCTACGCTCTTTTCACTGACGGTTCCTGTCGCATCGTAGGGATGGATCAGAAGTGGAAAGCAGCTGTATGGAGCCCCACACGACAGGTGGCAGAGGCTGCTGAAGGAGAAGGTGGATCAAGTCAACTTACAGAACTCAAAGCTGTTCAGCTGGCCCTGGACATTGCTAAGGGAGAGAAATGGCCAAAGCTCTACCTCTACACTGATTCATGGATGGTAGCCAATGCTCTGTGGGGATGGCTGGAGAGGTGGAAAAAGGCCAGCTGGCAGCGTAGGTGTCATGGTTTGATGCTGGCACAATGCCAGTGTCCCCATGAAAATATATGCTCCCTGGTGTCTGCTGTGAGATGTGACCAGCAATAAGCAAAGCAGGCCCCCACTTAGAAATAAAGAAAAGAAACCTTTATTAACTAAACTACAACTCTAAGTAACAAGAAACACACAGGGAAAATGAAAACTTTCCAAAAACATTTCCTCCCCCTCCCCCCAAATTTCCAATACATCTGTCCCCCAAATCACCAACTCTCGGTCCATCACCACCCTTTAGGTAATCAATTCTCAGTTCATCAAGGGGAGAGGAGTCCTTCTTGTGCCATAGGCTTCCCCAGGAAACACCGCTGAAACCTCGTGTGTTTCCATGTCACTCGTGGCACCGCCTGGAGAACATCTGCCATCGTGACCTCTTCCTTCCATGTCCAGTGCTCTCACCACTGCACATGGACCAGAGCTGCTTCTAGGCTTGTCCTTTTAAGGATGCTTTGTCCCGTTCCAAAAAGGGCACAGTCTCACCTTTGGGACACCTGTGCCCCCCAAATTTCACCCCCTGGGGCCGAGGGGTACCAACACTGAACCCTCTTGGCTCTGAGCCATTGCCTCCCCCTGGATGCAGTCTCTGTGTCACAGGAAACATGGTTCTGTCCATGGCCATACAGGAAAAGTCCAGCTAAGGCCACTCCATCATCTCTTCCCACCTAAGATTCTTCTCTACTCTCCTGACATCTTTCACTTGCCCAGACCTTCACACTTGCACATTTCCTTCTTCCATTTCATCTCTTATCTCTCTTCTAGGAAAGGTTAATGTTCTGCAAAGTTTTCCTTGTCCGAAAAAGGGTTAAAAGCTCGGGCTCTGCCCACCCAAAGCTCCCACAGCTGCCGGACCCCTTCTCGCTGCATCCCCCCGCCCTTCTCCGCCAGCCGGGCTGTGCTGCCAGCACAGGATATCAAATTTCACGGTGGCACAGGCGCTCTGTCTCTCTCTGTCTCCTGGGGGGGAGGTGTGGCTGCCGATGCCTCTCGGGGCTCTTCCACCCTTCCATCCTCGGGCCAGGCCTACCTCACCCAGCCCCAAACCAGCCAGGAGCTGGGCAGGGGAGGCCCGACCTGCATCCCTCGCTGCAACCCAAGAGAGCTTCCCCCGGGAGTGCTCTGCTTTTTAACCCCTGAGTTCTCAGAGGCGTATCCAATGTCCCCAGCGGCCAAACCAGGTGCCAGTATTCAAATGTGAGCACCTACTGGCCTGACCACTTCATATCCCAGAAAACTAACTTCCTCTCAAACCACGACATCTATATAATCTCAGTCCAGTTTATCCCAGTCTGTAGGAACCCAGTCCATTTGATCCCAATCCATATTTGATCCCAGTCCATATTTGATCCCTGTCCATAGCTTATCCTAGTCCACATTTGATCCCAGTCCATAAAATCTGTCATATTTGATCCAGGCCATATTTGATCCCAGTCCAAAGTTGATCCCAGTCCTGATTTGATCCCAGTCCAGTTTATCCCAGTCCATAGTTGATTTTAGTCCATATTTGATCCCAGTCCATTTTTTATCCCAATTCATATTTGATCCCAGCCCGTATTTGATCTCAGTCTATATAAGCTCAGTCCAGTTTATCTAACACTGTAGGATTCCAATCAATAATTGATCCCAGTCCATATTTGATCCCAGTCCATATTTGATCCCAGTCCCTATTTGATCCCAGTCCCTGTTTGATCCTAGTCCATATTTGATCCCAGTCCATATTTGATCCCAGTCCATGTTTGATCCCAGTCCGTAGTGCCCTGCACACATTCCAAAAGTCTGCAATTCCAGCTCCCATCCAGGAAAAGATGTTCCTGTCCTTGAAGGGAAATGGAGTGTCATGGTTTAGGCCTGGCACAGAGCCAGTGCCCCCATGAAAATGCCCTCACCCTGGTGTCTGCTGTGAGATGTGACCAGGAATAAGCAAGACAGGCTCCAGCTTAAAACATAAAGAAAACTTTATTACCTAAACTACAGGAGAAAAAAAACTATAAGAAAAAAAAAATGGAAAACCTTACAAAAACACTTTTCTCCTCCCCACCACCAGAATTTCCCAGTCCGATACATTCTCCCAAATTACCATCTGCCCAGCCTGGCAGCACCCTTTAGGATGCTCAAACTTCAGTTCATGAAGAGGAGAGGAGTCCTTCTTGTTCCATAGTCTTTCCGTGGGAACACGCTGAAACCTCGTGTGCTTCCATGTCACTTCGGCACCGCCCGGAAAGTCCTTTGCCGCTTGTGACATCTTCCCTCCATGCCCAGTGCTCTCACCACTGTGCATGGACCAGAGCTGCTTCTAGGGCTGTCTTTTAAGGATGCCTTGTCTCACTCCAAAAAGGCACAGTCTCTGCTTTGGGACATCTGTCCCCCCCATATTTTTCCAACCCCCTGGGGCCGAGGGGTCCCCACGATGAACCCTCCTGGTTCTGAGGCACTGCCTCCCCCTAAGTGCAGTCTCTGTGTCACAGGAATAAAACTGAGTCTATGGCTACACAAGAAAAGTCCAGCCAAAAGGCCAATCCAATCATCTCTCCCCACTCAGTCATCTCCACATCCTTCGGGCCAGGTCCTTGTCTCATCTCCTATCTCCCTTATTATTCAGTTCTGAGGAGGATCAGCATTTTTGCAAGGCCCCAATCATGTAAGAAAGGGGTTAAAACTTTCAGTCTCTGTCTGTCCCGGAGCACTCCGGCACTCCCACACACGCTGTCGCTCCGGCCGGGCACTCTTTCCCCCACCTTCTCCCCTTGGCCGGCTGCTATCACATTCAGACGCTGGCTCTCCTCTCTCTCCCTCCTGGGGGGGGAATGGCTGCCCGAGGGCTGACTCTTGGGGCTCTTCCACCCTTCCATCCTCGAGGGCCTTCTCACCCCCCATCTCTGTCCAGGCCCAAGCCTACCGAATGGCTGCCCCTCCCCCGCCCAGCAGCAGCGACTGGACAGGGGAGGGAGGTCTGACCTCCGTCCCTTGAAGTCCCAAGAGGCCTCTCAGGGCCGAAGCTCTGCTTTTAAACCCCTGTGTATTCTCAGAGGTGTGTCCAAACCCCACTGGCTACACCAGGTGCCAATATCAAACTCCGAGTATCCATTGGTTTGACCACAGCCTCCCAGAATTCCCACGTCTTCCTGGTCAAACCACCACAGCAGTTGAGGGTTAAGAGAGTTTTTATTCAAAAAACTGCCATAACAAACAGGCTGTCCTAACTACTGTAAACTAACTACAACTGCTAACTACCATAACTGACTACCAGTGCTAACTACCATAACTAACTAGTTGTCCTGACTACTGTAACTGAAAGCTGTCCTCAAGGGCTTCATCTCCTCTGCTGCTCCCTCAGTTGCTTCGCTGCAGTGATCAGAGGGGTCAGGCTGGAGAGAGGCTTGGCTGATGATAAAAATGGGTGCTGCCCAAAGGATAAAAAGGAAAGAAATGAACTGTTACTTTCCAGAGTCAAGTTCCTCACAGGCTCTGTTGCAAAAGGACAAAGGGAAATGCTTTGAAACTCAGGAGAGGGAAGCAGGCTCAGATTAGATCTAAGGAAGAATTTTTTAACCAGCAGAGTGGGGAAACACTGACAGAAGGTGCCCAGAGATGTGGGAGGTGCCTCCTCCCTGGAAACATCCAAGCTCAGGTCAGGCAGGGCTCTGGGCCCCCTGAGCTGCTTGAAGATGTCCCTGCTCGCTGTGGGGCACCAGGCCCAGATGAGCTCCAAAGGAGCCTGCCAAGCCACAGCAGGCGAGGATTCTGCTTGCTCTGCGTGTGGAACGCAGCCAGACTGGAGACTGTCGGAGGGGGCCCCACAAGAAAAGCCCTCCCTGGCGCTGCTGCTTCCCCTGCAGCCCCTGGCCCTCAGCTGCAGCAGCTCCTGGGCAGCCCAGCGCCGCTCCTCGTCCGGCTCCAGGCTGCACTCGAGGCAGTCCCGCAGCAGAGCCGACAGGCGCCGGGGCTGCTGCAGCTGCGGGCTCCCGTTCTGCCGGATCAGAGCGCGAGCCTGCAGGGAAAGCAAACTCAGCGCTCTGCCAGCTCCCTTCACACCCACACGGGCTCACATCCACCCCGGGCCTCAGCCCCAGCTCCAGGGGCACTTTCCTCCCTGCCACAGATGCTGCTCACAGCTCATTTTGCTATGCCAGCCAAAAAACCCAAACCCTGGGGCTGCCACAGCCACTGCAACATCCAAATGATCTCGCCTTGAGAGCCAGTTTCACTGGCTGGCTTTGTTAGTAGGAACCTCCATCAGAAATAGCACATTTTGCTTCTCCAAATGTGGACACCAGCTTTACAGGCCATTTTCCAGAGTCAGTGTGGTCTGCCTGTGTTATTTCAGAGGATTCTTACATCAAGTGCATCTCTGCAGT
Organism: Zonotrichia leucophrys gambelii; assembly: GCF_028769735.1. Lineage (NCBI taxonomy): Eukaryota > Metazoa > Chordata > Aves > Passeriformes > Passerellidae > Zonotrichia > Zonotrichia leucophrys. Next base: position 35,791 of record NW_026992657.1, read on the forward strand.
GCCACTGACACTCAAGTAAATGCATTCCTGATGCCCCATCCCAGAAACTGCCAGGCAAGACACAGGAGGTTTGTGATGCTGAAAGCTCAGGCTTGGTGACACAGAGAAAGTAGCTTGGACTAGGAAAGAAATACGTTAGACTATGAGAATGTTAAACAATCATCTTCAGGTTTTAGACAAGTTTCCCAGTGAGAAGAATCAGGGGGAAGATCAACTTGCAAAATGTCTTTTAGAAGCTCCTGCAGAAATCTTGTTGTGCTTGGGGCTGGGATTTGGGGTTGGTTTGGGGTTTTCTTGCAAGGCAACATTAGAGCTGATGCACTTGCTTCGCATTTCCAGGTAATCCTCACAGCCAGATGAGTTCCAACAACATAAATCCCAAAGAAAATTGTTGCTGGAGATTGAAGAATATTCGTCTGTGTTGGGGCTGGAGTCCTCTGGGCATTCCCTTCCCATGTGCAGAAACCTCCAGCTGCTGCTCCCAGTGCAGGGTCCCCCTGTGCTCACAGGCCTCTGCAGCCACTGCAGAATTTGCCTCTTTCCATGGCCGCCGTTTCCCTGAAGTAAGGAGGTTCTCCTTCCACCATCCCGATGGTCACAGTGCCAAAGGCCCAGATGTCCACCTTGGGGCCATAAGGAGATCTGGTCACAACTTCTGGGGCCATCCAGTGAGCAGTGCCCACCATGGAGCTGCGCTGGTCCTGCTCAGGGCTGAGCTGAGCGCAGAGGCCAAAATCAGCTGAGGACAGAAACAAACCCTGTCAAAGGCAGCTGGAATGAGGAAACCAAGCACCAAGATTCCCCACTCTCAGTGTGAGAGTGGAGCAGTGAAGTCAGCTGGAAAAGCCCTCAGGGCTGTAGCCAAGGAAAGATGGAACTGGACCCTTCAAGAAACCATTGAGGAAGGGGCGGGGGATGTGAGAGAGAAGAGGGGAAGGAGGCGGGAGGAGGAGCAGGGGAGGGTGTGGGGGGGAGCGACTGAACCGGGGGAAGAGAAGGGAGAGATGAGGAGAAGAGCAGAAACAGGAAAAGTAGCGGGGATCCCCCGGCCTTCATCGAGGTGTCCACGGGGGGGGGCAGGAAGATGTGGAATCCCCAGCCAGGTGTGTTCCCAACACAGGGGGCTCTGACCCTGGGGGTCACCCGGGATTATCCAGCGTGGATCCTCCCACGGGGGATGGAGATGGGACTGGCACAAGCAGCCATTTTCCCTGGTGTCACGGTTTGATGCTGGCACAATGCCAGTGCCCCCATGAAAATACATTCTCCCTGGTGTCTGCTGTGAGATGTGACCAGGAACAGAGCGAAGCAAGCTCCAGCTTTGGAATACAAAGAAAAAAACTTTATTAACTTACAATACATAAAAGAAAACCACAGAAAGAATGAAAGCCTTCCAAACATTCCTCCTCCCCCCAACCAAATTCCCAATACATCACAGTAAGGCAAAACCTTGGACTCGCAATTCAGTTGCCACCCCTCAGGTCACCAACTGTCAGTCCATCACCACTCCTCAGATAATCAACTCTCAGTTCATCAAGGAGAGAGGAGTCCCTCTTGTGCCACAGGCTTCCCCAGGAAACACAGTTGAAACCTCTTGTGTTTCCATGTCACACGTGGCACCGCCCGGAGATCATTTCCCATGGTGACATCTTCCTTCCATGCCCAGTGCTCTCACCACTGCACACGGACCAGAGCTGCCTCTGGGGTTCCCCTTTTAAGGATGCTTTGCCCAGTTCCAAAAATGAACACAGTCTCTCACTTTTGGGACACGGCTATACAAGAAAAGTCCAGCCAACGGCCACTCCATCATCTCCTCCCACCTATGATTCTTCTCAACTTCTTCTGACATCTTTCACTTGCCCGGACTTTCATCACACTTGTCCATTTTCTCCTATTTCATTGCTATCTCTCATCTCATTCAGATCCAGGAGGATCAGTATTTTCAAGGTTTCCATCATCCAAGAAAAGGGTTAAAATCTCAGGCTCTGCCTGCCCAGAACTCCCACGCTGGCCCTGCCAGGCACCTTCTCTCTGCACCCCTTCTCCTTCTCGGCTGTGCTGCCAGCACAATATGGTAAATTTCAAGGTGCCACAGGCACAGACACGGCTCTCTCTCTCGCTGTGGCCACTGCCCGATGCCTCTCAGTGCTCCTCCACCCTTCCATCCTGCAGGGGCCTTCACCTCCCTTCTCTGTCCAAGGCCCGGCTCCCCTCACCCGGCCGCATGGCTTCCCCTCCCGCACCCAGCCCGCAGCCGGGCAGGGCAGCTCTGAACCCGCCAAAACCAAGAGAGCTTCCCCTGGGAGTTCTCTGCTTTTAACCCCCTGTGTGCTCAGAGGTGAATCCATGTCCTCAGGGGCCACACCAGGCACCAATATTCAAATCTGAGCACTGATTGGTTTGACCACAGCATCCCAAAAAACTCACTTCCTTTTCAAACCAGGACAGCGGGACAAAGGGATCCGAACAGAAAATCCTGAACGAGCTCAGTAACCCAAAAATAGGGGTTAAATGTGAAATGAGCGGCTCTGATTGGCTGGTCCAGCACAGCCCGCGCCTCTCCATCCCCGCCCCCACCTGCCTACCGCCTCAAGGTTCCCGCTTCCCAAAAATCCCCCAGCCCGGGGCTGCAGCGTCCCGGAAAGGCCTCAGCCAATGGCAGCGCAGGCAGGAGGCTGCTTAGCCAATGAGAGCTCTGAACGTTGGATTGCCTCATCGGTTGCCGGGCAGAGCCCGTGGCCGGTCGCTGCCCAGAAGCGGCGGCAGCCAATGAGAGCGCGCGGCGCTGCCGAGCCCGCCCTGCTCCGGACTGGCGCTCCCAGCGCAGCGCGGCTGCTTTGGGGCTGCTGCTCCCTGCCCGGCCCCGGCCATGGGGCGAGGGGCGGCAGCTGGGGCCCTGCTGGTGGCACTGGTGGTGCTGGGAGCCCCCCCGGCTGCGGGCGCGGAGCTCTCGGGTGAGCGGGAGGGCCGGAGGCGCTGGGACGGGAAGAGAAGGGGGAAAAGGGGGCGAAGGGGGGAGCCTGGAATGGGAAGGGAGGAGGAGGGGACCCCCCAAAGGGAGAGCGGGAGGGGCTGAGGGGTGGCGGGAGGGGAGGGGAGGGAGGGGTGGGAGACGGTTAAGAAGGGAGGAAAAGGGGAGGGGATGACCCCAAAACTGAGCCCGAGGGGGCTGAGGATTGTGGGATTTGTGGGAAAATGGGGAAATGGGACCTCAAAAGTGATTTGGGAGTGGCTGGATGTGGGAAAGGAGAGGATGTGGAAGGGGAAATGGGGGAAGGGCGGCAAAGAGGAAGCCACAGCGCGCGCAGGAGGGTCCCATGGCGGCCGTGGGGCACAGGGGGGGCGGAGTGGGGATCCGGGGTGGCTCCCGAAGCTCTGGTGGTGGTGCTGGAGGGTGCTGGGGGGCACCCCCTGAGCTGTGGCCTGCTGTCACAGGGGTGTTCCAGTTTTTGGCAATGTCCGTGTTTCACTTCATTAACGGCACGGAGAAGGTGAGGTTCGTGGAGAGGTACATCTACAACCGGGAGCAGTTCGTGATGTTCGACAGCGACGTGGGGCTGCACGTGGGGTTCACCCCCTATGGGGAGGGGTGTGCCAGACACTGGAACAGCGACCCGGCCACACTGGAGTACGCACGGTCTGTGGTGGACATGGTTTGTCCGTAACAACTACAAGGAGGTTCGCCCGTTTAGCACCGAGCGCCGAGGTGAGCGCGGGGCAGAGCGTGTCCCCTCAGGCCCTGCCCTGCCAATGACACTGGAGCCGCTCAAAACTTCCCTGAGCAAAACCGAAGGGCCCTCAGCCCTCCTTGTGCCTATCCCCGGGGCCTCCAGTCACATTCCGGTAACTCCCAGTTCCCCCCCCAGTCCCTCTCAGTGCCCCCACGCTCTTCCATTTCAGCGACGCGGAGAGCTGACGCTTTTTATCAAATCATATCGCGTGGCATTGATGACTCATCTGTTGCCAGGCAGATCCTCAGCGCCGAGTGTCCCGTGCTATATTCGTCCTCTCAGTGCTGCGCACTTCATTCCCAGTTCCTCCCAGCGCCACCAGGGTCCCTCCCATTCCCTCGCAGCCCATTCCCAGTCTGTTCTCACTTCATTCCCAGTTCACTCTCAGACCTCTAGCCTTTCTCTCAGTGCCACCCATTCCCTCCCATCTCTCTCAGTGCCACCCCAACCCATCTCAGTCCATTCCCAGTCCCTCTCCAGCCCACCCAAGCTGTCCCCTCTCTCTCCCAGTGCCCCCCAAGCTGATCCCAGTGTTTCTCCGCTCTCTCTCTCTCTGTCTCTCCCAGTGCCCCCCAGTGTGTCCATCTCGCTGGTGCCCCCTCGAGCTCCCAGCCCGGCCCCGGCCGCCTGCTCTGCTCCGTGATGGATTTCTACCCTGCTGCCATCCAGGTGAGGTGGTTCCAGGGCCAGCAGGAGCTCTCGGAGCACGTGGTGGCCACCGACGTGGTCCCCAACGGGGACTGGACCTACCAGCTGCTGGTGCTGCTGGAAACCCCCCCCCGCGTGGGCTCAGCTACAGCTGCCAGGTGGAGCACGTCAGCCTGGAGCAGCCCCTGAGGCGGCACTGGGGTACGGGGGAGCCCCTGGGGGCGCTGGCAGAGCCACTGGGCTGTGCTGGGAGGCACTGGGAGGGAGCTGGAGAGAGCCGGGCTGGAACTGGGAGAGGGGCTGGGGGCTGGGCAAGGGCTGGGCAGGGGTTTGGGGGATGCTGGGGAGGGTGGGATGGGCTGGGGGGGATCCTGGTGGGCACTGGGAGGGAGTTTGGGGCTGCTGGGTGTGACTGGGAGGGATCGCAGTGGGCCCGGAGGGGCTGGAAGGGGATCGGCGATGGCAAAGCGGGGCTCGCCATGAGCTCGGTTGTGCTGGGCACAGACTGGGAGGGCTCTGGCTGAGTCCTGCTGGGGCTGCCAAGGGACTGCGAGAGGCTTTGGGGGTCCTGGGGCGCAGGGAGAGTGCTGTGGGATGCTGAGAGGGACGGGAGGGGCTTTGGTGGCTCCTGGGCAGGACAAAAAGGGATCGGGGAGAGGTTTCAGGGGGCCCTGGCTGGGCCGGGGGCCACAGGGAGGGCGCTGGGAGGGGCTGAGGGTGTCGGTGAGAGGTTTTGGGGGTGCTGAGCCCTGCGGACCCCCCAGAGATGCCGCCGGACGCCGCCCGCAGCAAGATGCTGAGGGACATCGGGGGCTTCATCTTGGGCTTCGTCTTCCTGGCGCTGGGGCTCGGCTTCTCCCTGTGCAAGAAGGTCAGGGCCGGTGCCGGGGGTGGCGTCCCCGCCGTGGCGGAGCGTGTGCGCTCATTCTGGGCCCCCAGCCGGTGTCACCCCCTTTT